>NC_085844.1:120065731-120365731 GCF_035594765.1 Anolis carolinensis
ATAGTTTAAAATACAGACTTCTCTCTGCAGATAAAACATCAATTGCTGAGAAAACTGGCCTCCCAAAAACATTACTGTTCTACCACGTTATCTTTTTGTTCAGGGTTCAACCAACAGAGCTAAAACAAGCAACTTAACAAAATAACAGAGAACTCTATTGAACTTTATAAGCAGTACTATGTTGTTTAAGTTCGCAATCATCATTCTGTTCCAAAGACCTGGGAGGAAGCCAGGACTTTCAAATGTCAGGCTTTTCGGTTAAGGAAACCAGTTTGTACTAAACATAAAGACTAATTTTTCTTTTCCATTAGAAGTTCCAGAAAACAAACTAGAGGTTGCCAGTTGTTGGCCTTTCCTCCCAATTATTATTTTAAGCAAATGTTTGGGTATTCCTTTGATGAGAACCACATTCAAAATATGGACCAAGTGGTAAAAATTCTGATCCCTTCACTTTCACTGCTGATGCCTTTTCTGTCTAATGACTATTTTATGACTCAACAAAGTTTGTTCAGTGTCAACATTGGGTAAGAGTGGGTTTGCTTAGGCTTAGCAATTTCTCTAAATACATGCCCCCAAATATGGTGCCTTAGACAACCAAGTAGGATTCGTTTAATCTAAATCGGTGCAAATCTTGCAAATTATGGATTTGATTTCAAACTCCATTATTAAAGTACAAATGTGACTCATGAATAATGTATGTTAAAAAGAACATACACGGTTTGAGTGATAGACATTATTATTTAATAGTTGATTGGGCATTTGATAGCGGGGATAGAATTGAACTTACCTGAGTAAAGGATCCCGGATCTGACTGAATATACAGTAGAGTCTCACTTATCCAACATAAACGGGCCGGCAGAATGTTGGATAAGCGAATACGTTGGATAACAAGGAGAGATTAAGGAAAAGCCTATTAAACATCAAATTAGGTTATGATTTTACAAATTAAGCACCAAAACATCATGTTATACAACAAATTTGACAGAAAAAGTAGTTCCATATGCAGTAATGCTATGCAGTAATTACTGTGTTTACGAATTTAGCACCAAAATATCACGATGTATTGAAAACATTGACTACAAAAATGCGTTGGATAATCCAGAACGTTGGATAAGCGAGTGTTGGATAAGTGAGACTCTACTGTAAGTGAAAGGCACTCTGAAGTCTGGAGCAATGACACTACTTCAGTTAAGGGAATATTTTCTAAGTTTATTTGTTAGGTACCTATCCACACTGAAATTAAGATGCATGCTGTGGGCACAAAACTGGATGCAAGCTAGCACACATAACCAAACCTGCAGAGATTTTGATATTATCCATTCATTCTGGTAGGAGGTTTTCAAAAACAAGATGTATCTAGTCTTTCATCCCAGAATGGTGTGAGGCATTATTTCAGGAAAAACTTTCTCTTTTTCTTTGGCAGCCTGCAATAAAAAGACACTTGCCTGGAAGAAATCATTAAAATGGTTTATACTGCAATGCAAATGCAGTTTAAATGAGCTATTCTTGAATGAAAAAAACTTATGCAGTGGATACCTGTACAATGTTACAATAACACAATCCTTTCTGTGATCATTACTCTTTTTGGCTTATACCGTGTTTCCCCGAAAATAAGACCTCCCCAAAGAATAAGACCTAGCAGGGGTTTGGGGGGATTGCCAAATATAAGGCCTCCCCTGAAAGTAAGACCTAGCAACTGAGGCTGCAGCAGAGTTCCATTGGGAAGCATGGCTGCAGGGCTAAAGCAGCACTCATTCATACACCGGAGGGAGGGAGGGAAAGTGCTTGCTTTCTGTGCCTCCCTCCCTCCCTGCCTTGCCTTTCCTTGCCTGTCCCCCAGCCGAGGCTTGAAGAACCTTCCTGTAGTTTGAAGCCATTGTTCCGTGTCCTAGTCTGCAGGGCAGCAGAAAACAAGCTTGCTCCCTCTTCCCTATGACTTCCCTTCACATATTTGTACATGGCTATCATGTCTCCTCTCAGCCTTCTCTTCTGCAGGCTAAACATGCCCAGCTCTTTAAGCCACTCCTCATAGAACAAGCCCTATGAGGAGCGGCTTAAAGAGCTGGGCATGTTTAGCCTGCAGAAGAGAAGGCTGAGAGGAGACATGATAGCCATGTACAAATATGTGAAGGGAAGTCATAGGGAAGAGGGAGCAAGCTTGTTTTCTGCTGCCCTGCAGACTAGGACACGGAACAATGGCTTCAAACTACAGGAAAGGAGATTCCACCTGAACATCAGGAAGAACTTCCTCACTGTGAGAGCTGTTCGACAGTGGAACTCTCTCCCCGGGGCCGTGGTGGAGGCTCCTTCCTTGGAGGCTTTTAAGCAGAGGCTGGATGGCCATCTGTCGGGGGTGCTTTGAATGCGATTTCCTGCTTCTTAGCAGGGGGTTGGACTAGATGGCCCATGTGGTCTCTTCCAACTCTACTATTCTATGATTCTATGATTCCGTGGCTGCTGCTGCGCTGCCGTTCCTTCCTTCCTTCCGTCTCCCTCCTGGCCATGCTGCCTTGCTTCCCAGAGGCTTCTGATTGGCTCCTGGAGCCAGGGCAAGGGAGGATGGGAGGGAGGGAAGGAAGAGGGCTTTCGTCCTGCTGCTTTTGCTCCTTAAAGGTACAGGACGCATTGGGATTCTCCTCTCATCTTCCTATCCTATGCCATGAAACTGATTATTTTATACTATTATTCTATTGCCATATTATTATCATCATATTCTGTTACTATTATTATATCCCATTATTATATTATCCTATTAATATATTTTAAATCATTATATATATTTTTCTATTATTATTATTATATCATTATATTATTATTCTATTATTATTCTATTATATTTTCATATTATTATATTATTATTCTGTTATTATTAAATTCCATTTTATATTACCCTATTAATATATTTTATATCATTATATTCTATACTATTATTCTATTATATTATCATATTATTATTTTATTATTATTAGCATATTCTGTTATTATTATTATATTCCATTTTATATTATCCTATTAATATATTTTATATCATTCTATTCCATTCTATTATTCTATTATATTATCCTATTATTATTATATGATTATGCTATTCTGTTATTATATCCCATTATTATATTATCCTATTAATACCATATTATTGTCATTTTCTGTTATTATTATATCCTATATTATATTATCTCATTAATATATTGTATATCATTATATTATTATTATATTATCATATTATTATTATAGTATATTATATTATTCATCATTCATGACTACATTGAAACTAGAATAGAGAGAAATAAGCGTGGAAACCTTGTGAAACCTAAATTGCAAGAGGTACCATAGATTGTTGTACATGTAAATAATGGTAGTAACAAGAAATTCTTGATAGGATTCATAGTTTGTCTGGTTATGCTGGTTTGTGATGACAACTACTTTACAGTATATAATAAATGTTCATTTTGTTGTTCAACAATAAATGTGAGCTCTTCTTCATGGAAAAATAAGACATCCCCTGAAAATAAGACCTAGTGCATCTTTGGGAGCAAAAATTGATATAAGACCCTGTCTTATTTTCAGGGAAACAGGGTATGATTTGTAATAGATTTTTCCTCCTATTGACAGGGAGCTATATTCTGGGCCAATATGCACGAAGATTTAGATTATAGGATATGCTATTTTTGTTTAGAGAGACAGTGTGGTATAGTGGTTTGAGTACTGGACTATGACTTTGGAGACCAAAGTTTGATTCCTTGATCAGCCATGGAAACTACCAGTCACCCATTCACAGCTCCACTCAGTTGGAATAAATTGAAGGCAGAGAAAAAACAGTAATTCATGTTTAATATTTATTATAACTAGTTATTGGAGCAATCTTTCTTTCTTTGATTGGGATAATCTGAAAAAAAAGGTTTAATTTTTTTTAATGTACCAAAGTGAGCTGGTATTCTTGGCAGAGGACAAGTCTTTTTAACATTTTCACTTCTTCCAAGTAAGAAATCCCTCCTGTCAACAGTTTCTCTGTAGCTCTCCCAAACTGCATTCTCCAAGGAAAAGCTAAGAAGAGAAAGAAATCAAAAGTGGATTAAAGATATATATATGCATCATCACTACTAGTAGAAAAGATGGCTCCTGCAGAGAAGATTACCTGCACCATATACTTATATTGAAGACCCAGAGGCAAAGGCAATCTTCTGCTAGCCCTTCTAGTTGCCATTTTGATTGCTGCTAGTCAAAGCAGAAGGTAGAGCTGTGCCCACATGGCAATGGGCCTTTAAGCTCTGAGTTGTTTAGGGCTTGATACAATAGTAGCAACATCTTGCACCCCATCCTAAAATCAGAAGCCCTAAAGATGGTAGTGTGTGCTCTGTTAGCCTCAAGGCTGAACTTCTGCAACACGCTGTACATTGGGCTACCTCTGTACCAATTTTGTACATTCCCATTAGTTCAAAACATGGCAGCCAGATTGGCTACAGGAACATCTAGGAGTGAGAATATAACACTACATTAACTGGTTGCCAGTTTTTTACAGGCAAAGTACAAAGTGTTGGTTATAACCTTTAAAGCTTTATGTTGTTTGGGTCCTGGTTACCTATAGGATTGCCTTCTCTCATATAATCTATCCTGGACACTGAGGTCCTCTGGGGGACACTTACTTCAGCCTGCCAGAACCCAACTGGCAACCATCACCCAGAGGACCTTTTAATCAGCCGCCCCAAGATTATAGAATGACCTGCTGGAAGAGTTTAGACATCTAGTTCAGCTGTCAGAATCTGAGAGACAATTGAAGGTCTATCTCTTCTGGCAGGCCTACCCAGGCAATTTTGAACTATGAATTTTAAATTCACATTCTATGTCTATTGTATTTTAATATGTATGCCATGTGTTTTAATATATATGTATTTATAGTAGTGTTTTAATATATGTATTTTATAGTACTTACGGTATTTTACATCAATGTATTTTGACTGTGTTGTACCCTGCCTTGAGCTGTGAGGAGAGGCAAGTACATTTTTATAACCACCATCACCATTAAACTAACTTATTTCACTGTGTTATTTAGGCCTGTAATAGATAACTTCTTACTAAGAGGGCATTGATACAGTAGAGTCTCACTTATCCAAGCTAAACCGGCCGGCAGAAGCTTGGATAAGCGAATATCTTGGATAATGAGGGATTAAGGAAAAGCCTATTAAACATCAAATTAGCTTATGATTTTACAAATTAAGCACCAAAACATCATGCTATACAACAAATTTGACAAAAAAGTAGTTCAATACGCATTAATGTTATGTTGTAATTACTGTATTTACGAATTTAGCACCAAAATGTCACGATATATTGAAAACATTGACTACAAAAATGGCATGGATAATGCAGAACCTTGGATAAGTGAGGCTTGGATAAGTGAGACTCTACTGTACCTCCAAACGCAAACATAGAAAGTACAATCACAGTGTAATCAGAGGTTATACTGGAAAAATGCCCCAACATGATACCAACTTATATTTTAATGCAACAAACAGGTTTCATTTTAACAAAATATTATTTCTTTAAATGGGAGATATGGTTCTCTGATGGCTTTTCCAGATGGTAGAGTGGAATAAACATGGCATTAAAAGTGTAAGAATTCATTTTACTTAATTAACTTTTAATTATGCCCTTCACTGCAACAAATTAGGCTGGCTGCATGAACATTAAAATTGCATTAACCTTTAATTTGATTTTCTGCTCCATATTGCAATTTGATATATTTTTTAAAATCTTCATCAACAAGAAAGTGCCTTTTTTCAGCCTTGGGCACAATTCTCTTTTGTAGAGGAAGAAACGGGCATTCACAAGAAGTACTTCCTTTACAGTTAGAGTTTTAAGAAACAGTAATTATTTTACAATCTATTACAAGAAACAACTTTCCAAATTCCAATTTGTGTTATGTTTTTGTAGACTATTACCCGAAAGGCATTCTGTACAGGCTACCTGATCATATATTCTTTCGTCATTTCTGTGACAAAATGAAAATCATGCATAGTTCACGCTTGACCAGTCCACACACTGTCTTGCCAGAGAAAAGATATGTCAAGCAGATGAACAGTAAATAACAGGAACTTTTACTCTTTGAAATGCAGAGCAACATATATACAATCATGTGAACAGTTGCATTACCTCACACAATGTTCTTTTAAGAGAGAATTCAAATAATCCTTTAGATGTCCATACAAAATGTCTTCCTCTAACAGCTTAGGAGCAAAATCTCCTAAGCTGCTGGAGGAAGACATTTTGTATGAACATTATATATATATTTATAATGCATAGGGGTTGCTCATATAAAATGGCAAGATGCCTTATTTGGTCATTAACCACTTATATTTATTTGTACCTAAGTAGGATAATTATGTAATTTTCAAATTGGAGCTAGTGCTTCAACACTTTAACATTTTATATGAAGGATAATAATAATAATAATAATAATAATAATAATAATAATAATAATAATAATAATAATAACAACTTTATTTTTATACCCCGCCCCATCTCCCCAAGGGGACTCGGGGCGGCTTACATGGGGCCAAGCCCAGGCAACAAACAATATAAAACTCAGCAATAAAAAACAAATTATAAACAAATAAAATCACATATACCAATAAACAATAAACACACTTTGATAAAAACCTGGGTTTAACAATACATTAGCAGTAAGGCAAACAGCTCTTCTTATGAAATCAAAGCACTAGCCATCCATCTGAAAATTACGAGAGTAAAAATCATAGGAGTTTACCATGGCATGCTTGATTTTTGATAAGCCATTGAAGGGGGATGCTATAAGCCTGGAATCATGTCAGAGAAGGAACATTTCACTCTTACCCCTGACCATGCTTTTGATCAGAATACACTCACGGTGCTTCTGTTGTCCTCAATGGGAGAGAAATTCCCTATCGGCATTGATTTCTTTCTATTTTAGTAATAAATATAATAGACATTCTGATAAGGAACTTATCAGAAGCAAAAGGTTGACGCCCATTTATGATATCTAACCAGCTGAGGTCCCCTTATGGAAATTATTCAAATAATTGTTGAGAAAGAAAGAACTTATTATGCTTGGATTTATCTGCAATGTTTATATTGCTTCGTCTATTTGTTTTCTCATGATAGCAGGGTGGCTATAAAACATGAGCATTCAATATGAGTACAATGCAACCACCGTATTTGTGGGATACGTTCTAAAATTGACTACCACCCCAGTAGATACCTGAAACCATAGATAATAACAAAACTTATATTTTGACTATAATTGGGCTAGAAGCGTACCATTTAATTGCACTAGGGGCCTATAACAATGGTTCCCAACCATTGGTCCTCGAGGTGTTTTGGACTGTAGTTCTCACAATTCCTAACAGCTGGTAAGATGGCTGGGATTTCTGGGAGTTGAAGTCCAAAACAACTGAGGACTAAAGGTTGGGAACCACTGGCCTAGAGAGGCCCACAAACACTTCTGGTATGTGTGTGTGTGTGTGGGGGGGGGGGGGGGGACGGGACTTTTTGAAGCATGGTTAAGTGAAACTGGATATCAAATCTGACAATACTGACTTCCTCACAAGACAGTTATTAAGACTGAGAGGTAAAACCCACTGCTCACTTTTTACATAGTATTAGTGAAATTAGTGAAATGACAGTAATTGGGGAAACAGTCTACCTCTATAGCTTTTGTTGAACTGTATCACGAAGAGAAAGAAATGCTTTTGTTGTCATACGTGAAAACATGCATAACGGTTGCTTGGAAACTCCTGCCTCAACAGGTATTATATATTCAAAAAATTCAATTGCCTGGAACATCTTGCTCTTTGAAGCAAGCAATTAGGTGTGTATAAAATGAACATTGATTAGAGATGTCATTTCAGGAAAAAGTATTGTGTAAACAATGGAGGACAACCAATTGATTTATTATATTTTGTCCTGTGTGTAATTTTGATGGCACAAGCTTGTTTTTCACGCACGCCACTGCTATGGCTTCAAGAATGACATACCTGAGGCTAATTCAATGAATGTAATGAGTGCAGATTTCACGCTCAACTCCAGATGCAAGTATTTAGATCCTACATGTTATTTTATTTATTTGAAGCATTTTTACCTGCTCTTCAACTATGAAAGGCTCCCAGGGCTTTTAAAAGATCAATAATGACACAGTCTTTGCGCCCACAAAATAAAATAAAAAAGAGACGAGAAGAGAGCATGTAAAAAGCAATTTCAGGCACTAGTTCTTAATTGCACTCACTTTTTTTTTCAAAGTGACAAATCCTTAATATGCTAAGAAAATAAAGGAAGCTGACAGCTCAATGTTGTCAGGTGACAAGTTTTCTTTCCTTGCCTCATATTCTTTCTTGTCCTCCCAGCTTTCTCACTGCAAACTAGGGAGTTCTTTTTCAAACATCCTTTATATGGCTGGAGTTACACTTGTACCTGTTCCGACTTATATACATATTCAGCTTAAGAACAAACCTACAGAACCTATCTTGTTCATACTAGGAGGTGGGCTGGGGGAGAAGAGGTTAATCCTAGTACAGAGATCAAGCGGGACTATTACAGATACACTGCAAGACCATGGCATGATGGGGTTTGCCCATCAATCGCAGGGGAGAGGTTTGTTGCAGGGAAGTGGCACACAAACAAGGGCTTATGCACAGTCCTACTTCTGTGCTAGTTTGCCCCCTTCATACAGCAAGATCTGTATCAATGAAAGAAATCCCCTTACAGCCACAGAGCCAGAATTGGAAAGTGCAGTCAGCCAGCTGCCTTGATCCATCAGTGAAAGGTTTCTAACAGTTTTGATCTCTATTGTTACTTCTAGGCAGGCCCAAACCATTTTGTTTAGGCAAGATTTTAAAAGACAAATGTTTCTTATACCAGGCCAGGTGTTGTGTGGTGTTTGATATTATTTAAATTAGTTTTTAATGGTTCTGTTTATTTTTAAATAGTGCTTGGTTTAATTCTATTTTAGTATTTATAGTCTTTAGGTTTTATATTGTATATTGTGCTTTTTGTGTATTGTATACTGTATTTTTTAGCTCTGCCGATTTGAGTCTCAACTATAGTACCAGAAGCAAGTTCTTTGTAAAACTAACAGCCTTATGTGTTGTCAATGGTTTTATGGCCATCATCACTGGGTTGCTGTGAGCTTTCTGGGCTGTATGGCCATGTTCCAGAAGCATTCTCTCCTGACGTTCTGCCCACATCTATGGCAGGCCTCCTCAGAGGTTGTTGAGGTCTGTTGGAAACTAGGCAAGTCGGGTTGATATATGTGTGGAAAGTCCAGGATGGGAGAAAGAACTCTTGTCTGTTTGAAGAAAGTCTGAATGTTGCAACTGGCCACCTTGATTAGCATTGAAAAGCTTCAAAGTCTGATTGATTCCTACCTGGGGGAATCCTTTGTTGGGAGGTGTTAGCTGACCCTGATTGTTTCATGTCTGGAATTCCTGCCTTCTGAGTGTTGTTTTTTATTTGCTGTCCTAATTTTAGATTTTTTTTAATACTGGGAGCTAAATTTTGTTCATTTTCATGGTTTCCTTCTTTCTGTTGAAATTGTCCACTAATAGTCGTAATTGACAACTCAGTACAATTTTAGTCCCTGTCCTAATACTTTGCATAATACTTTAGTCTCATGTTCCTCCAGTTGGGGGGCCCTCCCCCCAGCAACAATATAGTACTACCATAGAGTCTCGCTTATCCAACATTCTGGATTATCCAACAAGGTCTGCCTTTTAGTAGTCAATGCTTTTGTAGTCAAGTTTTCAATACATTGCGATATTTTGATGCTAAATTCGTAAATACAGTAATTACCACATAACATTACCATGTATTGAACTGCTTTTTCTGTCGATTTGTTGTAAAACATGATGTTTTTGTGTAAACGTAATTTGACGTTTAATAGGCTTTTCCTTATTCCCTCCTTATCCAACATTTTCGCTTATCCAATGTTCTGCCAGCCTGTTTATGTTGGATAAGTGAGACTCGACTGTATATAATACTACTGTGGTATGCTAATAATATAATATATTGTATATACAGTACATATTATACTGATACTGATAATACAATATAATAATATTAATTATATATTATATATTACATGCAATATTACTAATAATATTAAAGTATATTGGTATAGTACAATATAGTAATATATAATCCTCATATTGTGCTATGCTAGTACAGTAGAGTCTTACTTATTCAACATAAACGGGCTGGCAGAACATTGGATAAGCGAAAATATTGGATAATAAGGAGGGATTAAGGAACAGCCTATTAAACCTCAAATTACATTATGATTTTACAAATTAAGCACCAAAACATTATGTTTTACAATACATCGACAGAAAAAGCAATTTAATACAGTAGAGTCTCACTTATCCAAGCTAAACGGGCCGGCAGAAGCTTGGATAAGCGAATATCTTGGATAATAAGAAGGGATTAAGGAAAAGCCTATTAAACATCAAATTAGGTTATGATTTTACAAATTAAGCACCAAAACTTCATGTTATACAACAAATTTGACAGAAAAAGTAGTTCAATACGCAGTAATGCTATGTTGTAATTACTGTATTTACGAATTTAGCACCAAAATATCACGATCTATTGAAAACATTGACTACAAAAATGGCTTGGATTATCCAGAGGCTTGGACAACCAAGGCTTGGATAAGTGAGACTCTACTGTACATGGTAACATTATGCAGTAATTACTGTATTTACAAATTTAGCACCAAAACATCACAATGTATTGAAAACATTGACTACAAAAACAATGACTACTAAAAGACAAACTGCGTTGGATAATACAGAACGCTGGATAAGCGAGACTACTGTAATACAATAATTATATATTATATATTACATGTAATATTAGTATAGTACAATATAGTAATATATAATGCTTATATTGTGCTATGCTAATAATATAATATATTGAATGTACATAACTTGTACAAGACCTTAAGATCATGGGGGGGGGGGAGGTGTACATAGATGCTGTTTTTATATTTTTATGTTTTAATATCTTAATATCCACCTGAACATCAGGAAGAACTTCCTCACTGTGAGAGCTGTTCAGCAGTGGAACTCTCTCCCCCGGGCTGTGGCGGAGGCTCCTTCCTTGGAGGCTTTTAAGCAGAGGCTGGATGGTCATCTGTCGGGGGTGCTTTGAATGCGATTTCCTGCTTCTTGGCAGGGGGTTGGACTGAATGGCCCATGAGGTCTCTTCCAACTCTACTATTCTATTATTCTAATGTTAATGGTTTTAAATTGTATTTATATGTTGATTGTTTCTATTGATTTTTGTTGTTGTTTTATTTGCTTTGTATAATGTGGCATTGAATTTTTGCCTAAATATGTGTTGTACGCAGCTCTGAGTCCCCTGCGGGGTGAGAAGAGCGAGATAGAAATGAAGTAAATAATAATACAGTAGAGTCTCACTTATCCAAGCTAAACGGGCCGGCAGAAGCTTGGATAAGCGAATATCTTGGATAATAAGGAGGGATTAAGGAAAAGCCTATTAAACATCAAATTAGGTTATGATTTTACAAATTAAGCACCAAAACATCATGTTATACAACAAATTTGACAGAAAAAGTAGTTCAATACACAGTAATGTTATGTTGTAATTACTGTATTTATGAATTTAGCACCAAAATATCATGATATATTGAAAACATGACTACAAAAATGGCTTGGATTATCCAGAGGCTTGGATAAACGGGGCTTGGATTAGTGAGACTACTGTAATAACAATTTGTAAGCCGCTCTGAGTCCCCTTCGGGGTGAGAAGGGAGGGATATAAATGTAGTAAATAAAGAAATAATAGCAGAGACGGCTGACGCCAATATATTGTTTCTAAAGAAATTGCTTACTATAACCACATTGACATGACGTTTAAGAACCAAGACTTCATTCCCGGGGACAAGACGCAACAACTTCACTTTGGCCATTCCAGTGAGTGTAGTGAAGTATTGGGAGAACCGCTTCCCTAAGCGGGCAACACGCATGCGCATAGCTTGCCCCGCCCACCTGCGACTCCTCCTTGCCCCTTTCTCTGTCCCTTCTCTCTACCGACGAGCGCGTGACGCTCAGGCACCGCCCCCTCATTGTGGGTACGCGACCGGAGAGGAAAAGGAAAGCATGTTCGTCCCTCTGAGGTGGCTCCGCGAGACTCCCCGCCACCTGCTGGTGTGCGAGAGGAGCCACCTGCGGCACGAGCGCTCCCGCCACGCGGCGCACGTGCGGAGCCACGCCTTCAACTGCCGGGTGAGCGCGCGGGAGGGGGGAGGGAGGAGGGAGGCGGCGCGTGGCGGCCAGAGCCGTTGGTCCGCTGGGAAGGGAAACGTGGCCGAGCATCTCTGAGGAGAAGCGTAACGTCACTTTAAGGCAGTGGGATATTCCCCCGCCCCCTCTGGTGATGGTCCTGATTCCATAGCATTGACTGAGGGCAGTTGAAGAGATGTCAAACTGCATTCAGTCTGCAGTGTAGATAAGTGGTTCTCAACCTGTGGGTCCCCAGGTGTTTTGGCCTACAGCTCCCAGAAATCCCAGCCAGTTTACCAGCTGGGAGTTGAAGGCCAAAACATCTGGGGGGGAACCACTGGTAAATAAACCTTACCCTCACAAATATGAACCTTCGCGCACCCACATACCTGGCAACTTCACTTATTTTCCTGAGGCCTGGCCTGCCAGTAGCAATGCCATTATGACACCATGTCTTGTATGTTTGTAGAGTCTCCATAGGTTCTTTTCAAGCTGAATTCGACTTGCTGGCAGTCGGCAACAACAAAAACTTGTTTCAAATTCCAACAAAGGATTCTTCCAGGCAGGAAGCATCCAAGTTTTGAAGCTGCAAGGCTTCAAAGTATTTTACCAAATATATACAGACACATGCATATGTTGTGTGCACACATATGTACAGTAGAGTCTCACTTATCCAACATAAATAGGCTAGCAGAAAACTGGATCAGTGAAAATGTTGGATAATAAGGAGGGATTAAGGGAAAGCCTATTAAACGTCAAATTACGTTATGATTTTATAAATTAAGCAGCAAAAACATGTTTTACAACAAATCAACAGAAAAAGTAGTCCAAGACATGGTAACGTATGTAGTAATTACTATATTTATGAATTTAGCACCAAAACATTGCAGTATATTTAAAACATTGACTACAAAAACATTGGCTACTAACAAATTGACTACAAATAAAGATAGAATTGCATAAAATGAATTTACAGTAGCAACATTGTTGGAAATCAAATCCACAAAAAGTCCAATCCTTGCTGTCTAGAAATAGCTGTGGATCAGGGCGGGAGGCAAACTGCATTGAATAATCCAGAACGTTGGATAAGTGGATGTTGGATAAGTGAGACTCTACTGTACCATAAAAGGGGAGCATTTTGGAAGAGTTGCAATGTGCAGAGGAAATACTCCCTGAAAGACAGGTTTTAGAGAAGACAAACACTCTTTGAAAATGAACAAAATCTGGCTACCAGCATTGAAGAACTCTAAAATCAGGACAGTAAATAAAGAACAACACTCAGAAAAAAGAGGAATTCCAGACAGGAATCAATCAGAGCTGGTTAACACCTCCCAAAAAAGGATTCCCCCAGGCAGGAAGCAACCAGGCTTAGAAACTGCAAAGCCATTAAATGTTATTCAGTCTGACCAATTGGAACATTCACAGCTGCCTCAGGCAGACAAGAGTTCTTTTTTCCACACTGGACATTCCACATATATATAAACGTCACTTGCCTAGTTTCCAATAGACCTCACTGTCAGAACCTCACAGCCTCTTAGGAGGCCTGTCATAGATGTGGGTGAAACGTCAGGAGAGAATGCTTCTAGAACATGGCCATACAGCCCGGAAAACTCACAGAAACCCAGTGATTCCATCCATGAAAGCCTTTGACAACACAGTCAATGTTATAGTTTGCTGAGGCAGCAACATTACTTGCCAGAGAATGCTAAAGACGTTTTCAAACAATATAATAATAATAATAATAATAATAATAATAATAATAATAATACAAACCACAACTCCCATGATCCCATAGCACTGAGCATGTCAGTTAACTGGTGTCCAACTGCATTAATTCTAGAATGTTGATGCATCCTTGCTGTCACTACGCATGTGGAAGGGGAGATGTGGAAGGAAGAGTCAGGTTGAAACACAGTAAATGAAATCAAATTCTAATATTTCACTAGAAACTGAAGAGTATTATTTGATGTGTGCACAATGGCATCTTAATAGTTTTACTTGCTATTGCAATGTTTCATTTAAAGTACTGTGTTGTAATTGTATTTTTAAGCAAAAGAGCTGCTTAAAAAGAGGTATCATAGTCAGTTTTATCAATTAGCAGAAGATCTCATTCGTGTCCCAAATATTCTCTGAATAGGTATCCTTGTTCATCCCTGAATGTGGAATCGTTCCAGAAATATTGAAAAATGCAATTGGAGACTTTGGGGAGTACTACTTGGTGAAGAAATTGCCCCTTCATGAGTTAGTAACAGAGGAGTTTATTAATACATTTGTGAAGAAAGGTAAGAGAGAAAAGAAATGTGTCTGTGATAGTTAGATGGACTTAATTCTCCATTGGTTATTCTAATTATTTTAAGGAAAGATATGGCAAGAGAATTTGTGACTTTTTGATGTAATCATTCTTGTGCTGTTCAGAGAAATTAGAATCACATTCTTATATTGATTTTCTGCAACAGTTAATTTATAGGAAATTATAACTGCCCAGGTTCCCCTCTTGTTTAAGAATTGAGGGGAATCAGTCTAGTGTCAGAAACTGACAATAGTCATAATGAGGAAGTTTTTTGCTTTTTAAAAGAAAGAATAGGATGTAATAAACAACAATCAGACAGTCATTTAAACAAACAAACCTCTTCCAGTGTAGCTTTACATTTTCCCATTCAAAAGGCTATATTAATTTTGTGTTTTAGGATCATGTTATGCTCTTACATATAATACAAGGATTGACCAAGACAATACTGCTGCTCTACTACCAACAGGTAGGGCATTTATTCAAATTTTATAATCTTTTACAAATGTTACATATCAATCCTTGATTTAGTGGGACAAGTGAGTGGTTCCTGAAATCTGCAAGATGGGAATAAGGGCATGACAGAGGGGGGAGGTGATGTAATTTATATATTTGCATAGTAATTAAAATACTGTTACTTTAAATATTTTTAATAGGCAAACTAATTATATCAGTAGACAAGGACACATATGAAGAACTTGGATTACAAGGCCATCCTTCTCTTTATTCTGGTAAAAAACCAATGAGATACGGTAAGTAATCCCATTCTCCAGTAATGAGATATTCAGTTGGAGTAAATAAAATAATTCAACAATCTTTATGCAATATGTAGTTATACAGTTGTAGATTATAAACTCACCTTGTACTCACATTTACTCAATCTGTGGTGGAGTTAGACTTCTAAAGTCATCTATAGCCTGGGCTCCAAAAATCAAAAGGACCTATTTAATCATGTAGAGCTTAGATTGTATTAGTGAGGCATTGCTCTAGATCAACGGTTTCCAAACTTATTCGATCATTGAATCCTTCAAAAGAATTCCCCGCCCCCAAGTAACCTTAACTCTGTCACTAAGCATGGTGAACCCACAAATTATTTCCTCTTTAATCTACTCCTATTTTCTGGGTGTTTTGTATAATATAATAGGTTTGGAATAAAAAGAAAACATTTTACATATAAACACAAAGCTTTAAGTTGGTACAAGAAAATACTGGATATGACTACAAACATTTCTTTTGGTATAGGAAAATATTAGATTCACATCTAAAATTATGCAAGAAAGTTATTCTTTTTTATCTACAATAGTTTTGAAATTGTGATTTACAGTAGAGTCTCGCTTATCCAACATAAACGGGCCGGCAGAACGCTGGATAAGCAAAAATGTTGGATAATAAGGAGGGATTAAGGAAAAACCTATTAAACATCACATTATGTTATGATTTCACAAATTAAGTGCCAAAACATGTTTTACAACAAATCGACAGAAAAAGCAGTTCAATACACGATAACATTATGCAGTAACTATTGTATTTATGAATTTAACACTAAAATCACAATGTATTGACAACATTGACTAAAAAAATACTGACTACTAAAAGGCAGACTGCGTTGGATAATACAGAACGTTGGATAAGCAAAGGTTGGATAAGCGAGACTACTGCATATTCAAAAACTGAATACGTGAATCCGGGGTGGCATCCAAACTTACTCCTAAATTTGTTTGTAAGCTGAAAAGTCGTATTCGCATCAATAGGTGGACATAAAAGAGAGCATTGCTCAAATATTTTTTTCTGACAACTGACACCTATACATCTGTCAGTCCTACCCAATAGTCATTCTATGGCACAGATTCAAATTTTGTTATTAAAGCAGAGGTACATTTAATTTCAATAAAATCATCATACTCTGGCATGGATTTTTAAAAAAAGGTTTTAGTGATTTTGGCTCTGCAGAACACAGTTTGGGGAGGTAAGATTGTCATCTTCTCAGGCCTTAGTAATTGTGTAATGATCTTACACATGGTATTTTGTAATCACATGAAAATATCTTTATTTAGCCAGACATTTGTGGAATTGAGGCATTTCTCATTGTTCTTTTAATTTAGGAAAATTGAAATGTTTTTTTAGTAACATTGTTTTGTGGAGTGAAAAATTGTTTTTATTTGTATTTTAATTTGCAAAGTGAATAGTAATATATAAATATTATATATAATATCACTGCTGTATTCATGTTATAATTTTTAATTAAAATGCATAACAGCCATTTTTTAAAAATGAGAACATACTTTAGTTACCCAATTAATATAAAATGTATTGCTACGTACCTCCATTGTTTGTCTTTTTCTCTTATTAGTTATTACTGTTAACCTGACTGATTCAGCCTTTGACCTTGATAGCAAGAAACGTAGCAGAGTGATTTGGGCCTTGAAAGAAAAAAAGCCACTGGAGTTTGATTTCTTATTGGCCTGGCATTACACAGGTAATAGTGGGCTGATCATGAAAGATAACTGCGAAAGATGTGGAATCAGATATCATTGTGGTTTACATAATGTTTCCTCGAGTAGAATTTTCCAAACTGTTAATGTGTTGCATGAAAAATGTTGGGAGACAAAACTGGAGGAAGGAACCATATCCCCCCTCCCCAGACCTCCTCTCCCTGCTACAGGAAACAAAGGCTGCCTGATGAGTTGGATGCCATAATAATACGAACAGGCCACCCTCCTCCCTTGAATCCAGCAGCTGCTTGGAGAAGCTCGCTGGCAGATCTAAGGGAGGAGGGCTGGCCATATTCATTAGGCTCGCCACTAAGTGCCAGGATACCTTGGCTGCTGCAGGTCAGGTGGCTGAGGAAGGTGGCCCCTCCCATGTTGCTCCCCAGGCCTCCTCCCCCGCCACTGGGAGCAAAGAAACAAAATGGAGTGATTATAGAGGAAACTATGCAAGTGTTCTACAAGCTTTAAAGGAAATTCTAGCACATATTTACTTGTTGTTACTCATAAATGACAAAAATCTTAGAAATGTATATTATTATCTTACAAATCATATATAGGCAGTCCCCAAGTTACAAACAAGATAGGTTCTGTAGGTTTGTTCTTGAGTTGAATTTGAATATAAGTTGAAACAAATACATTTTTTAAGTCTAAAATATCTAATTTTTTTAGCTTTGGATAGCATAGGGAAGGGTTAACGCCCCTATGGTGTGTGTTTTTGCTGTCTATGCCCCTGTTTAGAAAAGTTCCACTCACTTTCTGTCCGTGGGATAATTGGATTTTGAAAAATGTGGCTTGTTGTGGACAAAAGAAGTGATGAGAAAACTTTTCCCCATAACTTTCACAAGATAATTTCACTTTCTAGGGGTAGATTTCTCTCGCTTCCTGTTGTTTCACTTCTGTTCATAATTATGAGTCATTTGTAAGCCAGATGTTTGTAACTCAGAGATTTGAGTATTTTAAAAAATATAAATGAAAGGTTTTCATGAGATATGTTGTGTTCCCATACATTTTTTTCTTACAATATATGTATTTGTTCATGCCTCTTATGCATGTCTAAAAAGTGTGCAGCCAACATGAAAAGTTTGGAAAGTTCTGACCTAGAACATACATTCAACCCACTTACCGTGAACCCCTATCCACTTCCAGAAATTATCTGTGAAGGTTGGTATCTTGAGACATGTCTGTTAGAAAAGATCCTAAAAAGTGATTTGGGAACAGCATGCCTTCCTACTACCATTCAATACCATTCAATAAATATTATCCATATCCAAAATGGGGTAAATGTTTGGCCCTCTGCAACCTGCTGGAACTTTGCCTGTTCTCTGGAAATTCTTGAGATTATTGCCACATGCTATTTATTCATTTGAACTTCTATTTAGTGATCTCCCCCCCTTTTTCCATTTCTTATACAGCCCCCTTTTAAATCTTAATTCAGCTGAAAGTTCTTCAGACAACCATCTTGGTTTCTTTAGACATTTCCCATTTTTTCTTCTTATTGGATCTCATCTTTCAGGTCCAAGTAAACATATTTAAAAATATTATTTCCTTTTTGTTTGCTGCAAAGGAAACAGAAATCTGGGGAACCAGAATGAGAATAGGGTAGGAATTCATCCGTTTGGGGGAATACATAGATTAGGGGTGGAAATTGTGTGATTCTTCAAATGCGGTTAGATTCAACTCACTCCTAGCATTCTATGTTATTGACTTTGCTAGCCAGGATTGCCACAACTCAATAGTCCCAATAACATCTTGAAGTCTGCACTGCTGCAAAACATGTTATTCCTTTGCATTTTCTCAACAGTTTTGTATTTCTCGTTGACATACAATGATAAAATAATAGAAATAATTTGAAACAAAATACTGTTTTTGATTATCATTTAAAATGTTTTTAAGGTTCAGAAGAATTAAGCTTGAAATCATATTTCTCCCAAAATGAAATACACACCTATCAGCCAAAAATAACCTTCAAAACATTAAGAAATGTCCAGTGTCCACTGCTGGAGAATAATAAACTGCAAGGAGAGCCAGAAGCTGCGTGCAGTACACAGGAACTCTTTGAATGGCTTGGTGCCATTTTTACTAATGTTGGTTTGTAAGTATCTGCCGTTTGCATAAATGTATTCTGCTTATACCTTGGAGCTTTCTAATATATTGTGCCCTGTGTTTGAGTGAAAGAGATTGCTTTGTGTGAGATCTGATTGCCTGGTGCAATGATTTTTAAAAGAGTGTGTTGAAATGTTAATAGTCATGTTGAGTGTCCAATGTGATCTGTCTCTTTGCAGGGAAAACACATCTTCTAGTTTCTTATCAACCTATTCCTGTCCTCAGCCAAGCACACTAGTCGATCAGGCTTTGTTGTGTACAATAACTGGATTTATACTCCCAGAGAAGATAACTCATTTATTGGAACAGATATGGTAAGCTGTTTGTCATTGAGGCTGACTCAGCATTTGAAAGCATTGTCTGGGACTGTGTAGATTTCAGCTGCAATAGGACTTAAATACTTTCGAGCAGTGGTGTCAAACTTGTGGCCCTTCAGGTGTTTTGGACTTCAGCTCCCAGAAATCTCAGAAACCTGTACAAGATTGTGTTGCACATCTTTTTAAAAATATTAAACTGAGGCCTATATCTGACATGGCAGTGACGGTTGCATCAATATTTTCAGCGCTTCGCCTGGTGCTGAAAACCTTCTCCAAAGTGTTTCGCAGCTTTCTTGGAACAGGTTTTGAAAGTCTTTAGGACATGTGAGATATTGTAGGAGGAAGGAGGATTGTAAACCTCCGTTTTCTGTCTCAGAAGCTGCTTCCACAGATAAAGTGACAGCATTGACTTTTATACCCCAGTGAGGTCAAAGCAGCATTTGTGGTTCCTTCCCTTCCCTAGTTATCTCTTTATTCACATCGGAGCCCTATGAGCTAGGTTAGACCAGTAGTTCTCAACCTGTGGGTATCCAGATGTTTTGGCCTTCAACTGCCAGAAATCCTAACAGCTGGTAAACTGGCTGGGATTTCTGGGAGTTATAGGCCAAAACACCTGGGGACCCACAGGTTGAAAACCACTGTGTTAGACTAAAAAAAAAGTAATTGGGCCAAAACACCTGCGAGCTTCCTTACTGAGAAAGGATGTAACCCTAGATCCTCCTTGTACAAACTCTGAGGGGTTTTTTTTAAAAAAAAGGTTGGAAAGCATATCTTCATTTTATTGTGTATAAGTAAACATTTGTATAGTAGTGACCTTATGTCTTCATTTGTAGTCATTCTACAAAGTATTAGCCAAAAATGCTTTTGCAGTTGGCTTCACTTTATTACTATTTTACAGTGAATAACGAGACAAACCAAAGAGAAGCTAATTTTTGGAAAACTAAAAGAACTGGTTTTTAAATCAGAACGATTTAAGTGTGTGTTTCATTCTCTCCTTGGAGTTGGTGAGGCTTAAAGTAGCTGAACTTTTGCACTTTTATTTCTAATGTTTGACATACCAGAACTAGAGCTCTTTATTTTCAGATTATTTCCTTGACATCAGCGCTTCATATCTAGTTTAGTTATTGTGCCGCTGTTGTGTTTTTTTTAATAAAGAAAACTGGGTGTTTAAGTTTACATACTACCTAATGGTTAGTGGAAGCCACAAAGATGTATCTAATATTATTTCTTTTATGATTCTTTTATACTGGTATCTTGCTTCTTTTTAAAACTTCATTTCTTATTAGAATAACAAAGTAGGGCTATCATGTTAAGCAGAAGGTAGAAGGTCCTTCCTAATTCATAAACCACAAGTTTATAGACACAGATAGTTTCTGGAACTGTTAATTACAAATTATGATTTTGGTTTATTAACAAGAAAGTCCTTTTCATATATGACAAATGAATACCAAATGTCCAGACATGTTCTTTTTTCTCCGTCTCTGCACATTTATGGAGTGACACTATCTTTATACCAGGAGAAGACTGTTATTATTGCAGCTGTTAGTGTGTGACTCAGATGAGCAAATTAGTCACACTTGGCCTAGGTTTTCGTATTGATTTCAGTAGGATCTAAATACGATTGTCTTAATCTGGATCTCAACCAAGTTTTTGAGTGGAGTTTTATATACAATCATATTAATAAGTCTTATATTTCAGTAATTGTATATAGAATCAGGCTGTTTTATTAAAGTAATGGACTTAACATCTGTTGCAAAACTACATGGTGACTACTTTTCACTAGCCATGATTCCCTGTTTCTTTCCACAGCTGCTATTTTCAAGAACCAAAGTTGGCTCAATGGGCCACTCTGACTGTGCATGGCTTTGCTGACACCCCCATTTCCTGGAGAGAAAGCGAACACAGTTTCCTAAAGGGAGGGGAGAATTTATACAATTTTGTAATTTTTAGGAGCTTGGACTACTGGCTTCAGATGGCAGTAGGAGCGTATGATGATTGTCCTTAAACAGTGGTCATTGAAACCATGCAAAGATGTTACATTAAATAGGGTATAAGATATTTATTACCTGTCTGGATCAAATATAACTTTTTTAAATGCTATCATCATGTTTTTTAAAAATTGATCAGAAAACTGCAATTTTTTATATATTTTTGAGAATGATATGGTAAGGTGGAAAATAAAGACTACAACAATAAAAGTGCCTGTTTCAGAATGATGGTAACTTGATGAATCCCAGGCCCCACTGCAATGCTAATATCCTACTACTTTTCTATAAATTCATAGTGTGATTGTATTTGGACTATTGTGCATAGCTATTGTCATTACACTGGGTTAAAAGTAGTGTCAGACATATGGGAAGAGCAACAAAAAGAATCATGAAACTGGAATAACTGACTGAAACGTTAATAAAATGTGGGTTTTTTTAGATTGAAAGATAGGAGGATAAGAGGAGCCATAATAGAGATTTATAAATGATGTGGAGAAAATAAATAAAGAGAAACACACCCTCTCTCATGATGTTGGATCCCAAAATAATCTCCTGGACCTGAATCGTGTATGTGATTTAAGACTGCTATATTCTTTTTTAAAATTTACACAATGCACCGATAGACTGTGGAATTTACTACCACAAGGACCACTGATGTCAGCCAAAATAGATAATTCTATTCTGTTCGCTTTGTTGTTGATCCACTCCTTTGAGCTTCTGTTAGCACTGTCCGGTTTTGATTAAAAGTCGTCCAAGCACCTTTCATCTTATTGCCCATTCTTCATTTGCTAAATTATTCAACAGTACTTGTTGTCCAAGATATACATATTCAGTCACTTCCTCAATTTCATCTCCGTTTATCACAATGCAGCCCTAGACACGGCTCATTTTACATCCACTTCATTTTCTTCAAGTTCTTCAAGTTCATTTTTAGTCCTACTGATTTTGAGAGTCGAGCTAGTTGTTGGAGATCATGTTGTAAATCTTCTGGATTTTTGGCAAAAAGAACACAATTGTCTGCAAAAAGGAGATGAAAAAGTTGTTAGATATCACTTGAAATTCCGCCTCTAAATCTGATTTTTCTGAAGAGGCTTTCTAAAGTCGCTGCAAACAGTTTTGGCGATATTGTGTCGCCTCCTTTGTTTATTCTGATGTGACACACTTCTGACAACAGTTTTAAATCCATTGTGCACCAAATATTGATGCTTTTTATGATGTTCACATACGCTGGATTTACACCAACTTGGTGCAGAGCATTAAGGATAGATAGCATTGATCTCAACAGAGTCAAAGGCCTTTTGGTAATCAACAAAAGCAAGACAGATTGGAACTCGATAATCTGCTATTTTCCAGTAAGCGTGGATAAAATCGAGGGTGGAGTCTGAAGCTCACTTGTTCCCTGTTGATTTCTACATCTTGAGATACAGGAGCAACTTGAGTCGCTTCTGGAGTGAGAGAATTGGCCGTCTGCAAAGACATTGCCCAGGGGACGCCCAGATGTTTTGATGTTTTTACCATCCTTGTGAGAGGTTTCTCTCATGTCCCTGCATGGAGCTGGAGCTGATAGAGGGAGCTCATCCGCACTGGGATTCGAACCTGGTAGCTTTTAGGTCAGCAACCCAACCTTCAAGTCACTTAGTCCACTGCGCCATCTGGGGGCTCCGTGTGATAGGAGTGTGATAGGGCGAGAGTTGCTAAGGTTTTCTGTGTCTCCTTAATTACAATTACGGTTTCAGATGTCCAATCATTTGGTAAGATGGTGCTTTGCAAGTTTTGTATAATAATAACAAAGACAACAATAATAATTTTCTTACCCACCTCACCTCATGTCTTGAGACAGGGCACAACATAGTTAAAAACACATCATAAAGCATTCAGTAAAATAAATATATTGAAATGTATTTCTATGAAATAATAATAAGGATGACTTTGAAAGGGATTATACAGATTCAATAGATATCAGGTTGTATGTCACCTCCAGTATAGTGGATTTCTAAATACATTAATGGAAAACAGAAGCAGGTAGATGCTATTAATCTGATGCCCTCGTGAACACTGTATAAAAATTTAGTTGCCACTGTACTTATAGACAGTAGGATTATACTGTCAGCCGCTCAACCTTTGTGGGGATTAAGAACCTAAGATTCCTGAGAATAGATAAATTGTGAACATCGTTTGGGTAGTGCCCCAAACAACGAGGGTTAAATGAAAAGTAATGCCTCCACTTTCGTAACTCCTCAACAGATGGCAGTACTGGTATGTGGCAGGTACTGGCTTGTTCAGTAGACACTCCTCTACAGTTCCCTTTGGCGGGAAGCCTTAGCATTGAACAGTTGTGTTGTTAAAGTGCAAAGTATGAAACCCTGCGCAGACGGTCGGTCAATGCGACTTAAGCAACGTGCAGTCATTGAATTCTTGACAGCAGAAGGTGTCACCCCAAAGGAGATTCATCAGAGAATGCAAACTGTTTATGATGTTTGTGTTGATGTGAGTACTGTGCATCTTTGGGCAAGTAAGTTTAAAGATGTTGAGGTGGGAACATCTGACTTGCATGACAAACAAAGAGTTGGATGTCTGGCAACAGCAACCACCGAGTTTCACAAGCAAAAGGTTGACAGATTGATTCAGGACAATCGTCATATCACTCAGAGAGAAATTTCAAGCATAATTGGCATTTCACAAGAAAGTGGGTCACATTATTGCTTTGCTTGGCTATCGGAAGATCTGTGCACGATGGGTACTGTGTGATGGCTTCAGAAAACGTGTTCATCGTTGGCAAAAATTTATTCAATTGTCTGGTGATTATGTGGAAAAGTGAATAGTGGTAGTTTAACATTCAATAGAGTAACTACACTGGTGGGATGACTGAGCCTAATTGTGTGTGTTCCATTGGATGGTACCTCGCTCAGGTGGATGGTAGTGGCAGAGGAGGGGTGTTGCATGCATTCACTCTCATGGTGAAAAAAGTGAATGGGATGTTGGGAATGGGAGGAGAATGGATACCCTTCTCCCCATACAGCTGGTGCCCAATAAAGGTGGTGAAGGGTTAGTTGCCATTGTGGCAATAGTGTCACCCAATCATGATTAAATAACGACCAGGAATATGAAACACCTAGATTAATTCTTGTGTAGCAGTTTGTATTCACAAACACTACTGAGAATTAAAGCTCATTTTTTCATCATATGGAATGTGGTAAAAGTAGTGACATCAACATGAGTATACTTTTAGGAGAATAAGTCTTTTAGAGAAGAAATATGGCAACATGCTGAGATCTTGGAAATGTACCCCACTTGTAATATAGACAGCACACAATAAAATCCCAATGGGTTAACTGGTAGAAATAAATTATTTGAAGCAAACCAGGAAACAATGATTACAAGTTTTGCATATCTTTACATTTCATGTAGACAGAACATTTTGGCCTCTATGGCTTTACTAGAATATCTGTTCTAGTGAGCTTGACAACAGAAAGAAATTTGAATGTTGAATTCAGGCATTTTATTAAATATTGTACGAAGGCAGCACTTCAGACCCTTAATGCATACTTTCAGAAATTGTTCAGTGGAAAGCTGTTGCCTCCTGCAAATAGTTCAGCCTCTGAAGCTGATCAGACCTCCCCACTTTAATATATCTTCCTACTACTAGATTTACATTTTAAACATATGCACACATATTGGAGATGAAGCCTTATTCCCCCCTCTCCTAGAATTATTCTAACTATTAAAATGGAAGAATCACTAAGCCAGTTGAAGAACTGAAGATACATGTCTCAACTCTCATTTTACATGTAATGTTTTAACTGTTTACTAATATTAGATCTATTAATAAATATGTCTTAAACGTTTGATTTATATATTTAATTTCTATTTTTGTTATTTTTGTGTTGTTCGATAAGTACACCTGATGTTGTTCATTCTATTGTTTATGATTTGATCTGTTTGTTATGTTTTCACATGTATGGTTGGCATTGAATTTTGTCATTATTATGTTGTAAACCGCTTCGAGTCCCCCTGGGGGCGAGAAAAGCGGTATATAAATGCAGTAAATAAATAAATAAATAAATAAATAAAGTTGTGAAATAAGTCAAGACTTTGTACACCTGGAGCCCTCCTTTTTTGCCAGGGGATTTGGAAGGGGAGGGATAAGTAATTATATTAATATTTAAAGCCACCAGTCAGCTAATGAAAAGACTAAGCAGTATCTGACAGTGCCTGTTGATGGCTCTTTCAGAATAATTCCTTACCGTTCTTGAGCTCTTAAACCAACTGTTTGAAATCTGCTAGTTTACCATGGTTCGGCATACTGAGAAACACATACTGAGCAGGTACATTCTGAGAAGCAGCCAGGGGAAAAACTAGATTGAATAGCTATCAGAGGGATATGGACTAACTTGGACATTGTAGCTAACTAAGTAACTCAGATGTATGATGAGTTGGGTCTGGTAAGATCAAAGCAGCAGCAGCTGTTTTAAAAACTCAGTTTCCTCTAATTTCAGTGCTCTGATCTTGATTTTTTTCTTGCCGGTCAAGCTGAAAGCTTGACAGGAAGGAGGTGAACTCAACTGTGGATGATACCATGTGTTCAATGAATCTGCTGCAGAGATGACAGAAGGGGAAGTATTATGCATTTATTCAGCGAAGCGTCAATACAGTGGCAGTTCTAAACCAAACAAAAGTGGATTTCTGAAAAGATTTTGTTCCTTATCACACAATGTGCAATACCTACCGGTATTACCCCTAAACATACCCCTAGAATATCGTTCTCTCTCTTGGTATTTATAGTTTTTTAAAAATACATATTATTAAAATGTGTGATAGTCTTGTCATTTAATAAAACTCAGAAGTGTTTTCAAAGTTTGCTGTTTTCAAATTACTGTGTGTGCATGTGCATTCATGGATGAACTTTAGAAGCAGTTATGGTAATTATGGGATACAGTCTTTGTAAAGTCCTCTTACAGCAAAGACTTCTATTTCAGTTTACTATTTACCTATACATAATTATTTGACACCAAAGTACAAGACCGAACATGAACTTTGTGCAATTACAGGTACATTTCCACAAATTTATTTCAAGAGAGGTGTTCTGCCTACATGCTTAACTAAGTAAACTGGAAGGACACCATAGCACAAAGCACAGATTGGAGACTGTATTTGGCCAATTAAACAATGTTTTATTAACAGACAATTGAACTTCCTTTCCCCGATTGCCACTGTAGAGTCTCTGTGTGAAAAAGAAACCTTTGAAGTCTATGCAGTTCTGGTTCTCAAATATACTTTGTTTCTGGATGGTTATTGCTATATATGAGGGTTGAATGAAAAGTAATGCCTCCACCTTCGTTACTTGGGTTTGGATGGGAATATTTTAATTAATCAAAGGCAGAAATAATCCTTAGAATGTGCTCTTTAACTACCACTATTCACTTTTACACATAATCACCAGACAATTGGATACATTTCTTCCAATGATGAACAAGTTTTCTGAAGCTGTCACAGAAGGTGTCGACACTTGGTTTCCGCAATCAGCATCTCACAATACCCATCGTGCACAGATCTTCCGATAGCCAAGCAGAGCAATGATGTGACCCACACGTTCTTGTGAAATGTCAATTATGCTTGACATTTCTCTCTGAGTGATACGGCGATTGTTCTGAATCAATCTGTCAACCTTTTACTTGTGAAACTCGGTGGTTGCTGTCACAGGACGTCCAACTCTTTGTCATGCAAGTCAGATGTTCCCACCTCAACATCTTAAAACTTACTCGCCCAACGATACACAATCACCATAAACAGCTTGCATTCTTTGATGAATCTGCTTTGGGGTGATACCTTCTGCTGTCAAGAATTCAATGACTGCACATTGCTTAAGTCGCATTGACCAACCATCTGCGCAGGGTTCCATACTTCTACTTTAACAACACAACCGTTCAATGCTAAGGCTCCCCACCAAATGGAAGTGTAGAGGAGGGTCTACTGAACAAGCCAGTACCTGCCGCATACCAGTACTGCCATCTGTTGAGGAGTTATGAAGGTGGATGCATTACTTTTCATGCAACCCTCGTAGTATAAAGTTCCAATGTGACTGGATTCTGTATATATTTAAACTAACTTTAATATAATGCTGACATGACTTTATGTATCACTCTTTAACTTAAATACAATTCTGACGTGACTTGAATTGATTCAGTTCCGACGTGGCTTAAATTAATACAGTTCCGACATGACGTGAATTTCTGCACATCTTCTACCTTCCTATGCTTCCTTCCAGTACTAAACACTAAGTGACAAATCTTAACTGACAAAAATAACTGCCATTTCAAAGCTAGCAGAAGCCGAGCTAAGCTCCACCCCCCTCAGATCCTTAAAGGGGCAGGGCAGTAGGTGAGAGCCTTCTGGTGGCATGACAAGGGTGTCATTATTAGTGCCATGCTGGACTGCTTCATATTGACTTTCTAGTAGTGGAGCTGTGGCAAGCACCCACGCTGGCTTCCTTCAAAAAGCTGCTTAAAACCTGGCTCTTCCGCTACGCCTTTGGATAACCGAGCCCATAGCTATAGTAGTTGCACAGGCCATCTCTTTGACTTGAAACACTGCACTTTATTTCTCTGCCCCAAAGCATCTTAGAATATAACATTGCACTTTAGTTCTAGTGGCCCCTCCAGGCCATCCTCTCCTCCATCCCAGTGGTCTTTTTCTGTCTTTTTTTCTTTCTTTCTTTCTTTCTTTCTTTCTTTCTTTCTTTCTTTCTTTCTTTCTTTCTTTCTTTCTTTCTTTCTTCTTCTGTGATTCATGTTATTTGAGTGATTATATTGCTTCTGTTTATGTGATTGTCTTAGTCAATTGTTATGGGGTTTTTTGGGTATTTTTATAGCGTTTTATAGTGTTTTCAGTGTTTTACTGTATAATGTTTTATGCTGATTTTATATTGGAAACCGCCCTGAGTCCCTTTTGGGAGAGAGGGCGGTATACAAATAAACTTTTACTTACTTACTTACTAATCCTCTCCTTACATTATCAGCGTAATAGGCTTCTCACAGAATAAACGTTTGCATATCTTTACAATGTTGCCAGTTTCTATGGCAGGATTATCTAGATTACTGCTATTTAACCTGTGGGTCCCAACCCCAAATGAGGTCATCTTAGCTCAATGTTGGGGTCTGGAAAAAAATTCCGAATGTCACTTTGTGGCTGTTTTAGACATTTACAGAAATCTGTTGTGCAGTGTTTGCAATGGACTTTGCAGACAATGCTTCAGCTGTACTTCATAAAACGGAAAATCTGTCGTTTAGCAAGACATGCAAATGCTGATCTGTAATCAAGATATGTTTAATTTGTATACCTAATTGATATATCTATATAACTCATAGTAACCTATGGATACAAGAGCTGGACCATAAGGAAGGCTGAGCGAAGGAAGATAGACGCTTTTGAACTGTGGCATTGGAGGAAATTTCTGAGAGTGCCTTGGACTGCAAGAAGATCCAACCAGGAAATACTGCCTGATTGCTCACTGAAGTGAAGGATTTTAGAGGCAACAATGAAATACTTTGGCCACGTCATGAGAAGACAATTGGAGAAGAGAATGATGCTGGGGAAAATGGGAGGAAAAAGGAAGAGGGTCCGACCAAGGGCAAGATGGTTGGATGGTATCCTTGAAGTGACTGGCTTGACCTTGAAGAAACTGGGGATGGTGACACCCAACAGAGAGCTCTGGCGTGGGCTGGTCCATGGTGTCATGAAGATTCGGAAGTGACTGAATGAATAAACAACAAATATACTCGGGGTCACATAAAAATTACTCAGGCCTAAAGGAGTTCTGAGTGAAAAAGTTTAAGAAGCCCTGATCTATATAATCTCGTATAACAGGGTACTTCTGTGGCCCACTTGGAACATGACAGCAAAGATGAAAATAAAATTTTACCTGTGCACAGATAACATTTCACGAACCCTATATAGCTGCGAACTCTAAATGTCAATATTAGCAGATTCACACAGGCCACGGGTCCCTGGCATGCTAACATGGTCCATGAAGGCACTAATTCTGTGGTCCAGGTGTGACCCTGTGGATCCCTGAATGGCTAAATATGTTTTTTGTTTCTGTAAACCTGCTGAATCTAATGGTGGTTGAATATTATGGATGCTCAAACAGCCCTTTCTAGATGCAGAAGAAGTATTAAAAATTGGAGACAAGTGGAGATGGACAGATTTCTGGCAGGGCTCCAGAGAAGGCAGTAGAGCGGGACACAATTGGGATCTGCTCTATTTTAATCTTTACAGCTGTTTGTGATCTCTCTTGAGAAATATTTACACCTCAAACCTTGAGAATTCCAGCAAATACTGAACTTTCCTCTACTTTTTATAGAGGTATAAAGAAAGCATTCTCTGCACTTCAAAAATGTTTTATTTAACACCCCATAGAAATGGGACTGAAGGACGAAACGAGGTCACTATCATCTGCTTAGGTTTTGCTGAAGAGACATACATTTACCATTAGAAGTATACACATCAGTTCCTTTTGATTGCCAATATTAAGTTAGTAAATTAAACCAGACAATTCTTACACGGTACGTATAAATTAAAAAACTAATAGAGATTTAGATTATCTGGTGCTCATAAAGTGATTGTTAACTAACAGGTTCTAATTGTGCATTTGAAAAGTGGGCAGAAGGCAACCTTATAGCATCTACAGAAAATCAGGGAAAGACCTTTGATATTTCATATTGAAGAAATTCTAAGCACTTAAATAAAAGAAGATGGCTGCTGAAGACATGTGGATCTAAAAGCATTTGAGAGGATTTAAATGATGGATTAGATACATACCACCACACTCTTAAAATCTTCATCATATTCTCAAATGCTGTGCTGTATTTATAATTATGTCCTCTGAACGCATTGCCAACCGCGCATTGAATCTGGCACCTGCTGTTGTAATTAGCTTTTCTGGACTGGTTTGTAAGGTACCCTGGCCAAAGGCTTATGTCTTTTTCTTTTCCTTTCTCCCTTAGTTCCATAATTCACACCGTTCCTTTTCCAGTTTTCCATCCATCAATCGTTTTCTACAAATTGTCAGTAATATAAGACAGTATATTCAGATGACGAAACCCAATTTCCATTAATCAAAAAGAAAGCCAAGCAGGTTCTTTTTACAAACAATAAAGAAACTCAACAAAATGAAAAGGAGAGTATTAAAACCAAATGAAGGTTTTCAAATCATGATGGAAGATTAGTTTTGACAGGCCTGCTTATCTACATAGGAGCCCAGTGTCGCAGTGGTTTAAACCCTTGTGCTGGTAGGAGCGATGACATAAAGGTTGGGTTGCTCACCTGAAGGTTGCTGATTCGAAACCAACCTGGGGAGATCGTGGATGAGCTCCCTCTATCAGCTCCAGCTGATAGAGATAAGCCTCCCACAAGGATGGTAAAAACATCAAAAACATCCGGGCGTCACCTGGGCAATATCCTTGCAGACAGTCAATTCTCTCATACCAAAAGCGACTTGCAGTTTCTCAAGTCATTCCCGACACGAAAAAAACCCACATCTGTATTTTGAGGATGAATTACAGTCTGCCAAAAATGTTTTTTAAATAAAGAATTCCACAAAGCAGATGATTCTTAAATGTTCATTTCACTGTTTTTTAATGGACTTTCACTTTGGTCACTGGAAAGGCCATTAAAATTTTTCACAGGACAGTGCTGATATCGAACCATTGTTGTGGCCTGGCAAAAGTACAACCTACAAGAGTACTGTAGTTGACATTACAGATGTGTTACTAGAGCATTAGAATGTATACAAAGTCAACCTGCTTGCTTGGTTTCAAATCCAGCTGTCTCTCGTGCCTTCACAATTTTTTTATTTATCATGCCAGAAGCAAACTGGGGGTACAGTTATAATTTATTTTAAAAAAACACACAAAGTCAAAACTTGACATTATACTAGATTTCCCTTGACCAGAAGCTGGCCACTTGGGAGTGCCTCTGGTGTCCCTGTAAGAAGGTCCGCCATTGTGCATGTGATAGGGTTCAGACTGCATTGTAGTAAGTGGTCCATGGTATTTAAGTCTGATCACTGTAAAAAAAAATCATCTCAAGTCATTTGGATCTCCACAATCATCATTAAAATCTTTTGCCACTTTAGTGAACCTTCTGCTCCCACCCCAGATATTATCAACTGTACATGGTGATAATATTTTGTTCAAAGACAACAGTTGAATCAGGGCCGGTCGGAGATAAATTTAAATATTAAGCGGGGGCGCTGAAAAGCGCCCCCCGCCGGCCCCGCCTCCTGTGCCCTGGCCCCGCCTCCCAACCAGCGTGCCCTGGCCCCGCCTCCCGCGCTGCGTGGGAGGCGGGGCCAGGGCACGCTGGGTGGAAGGGGGGGCCAGGGTTGGCCCCGCCTCCCATGCTATTCGCCCTGGCCCCGCCTCCCACGCAGCGTGGGAGGCGCGGCCAGGGTTGGAAAGAGGGAGGCTTCGCCGCCCGGGGAGGGGAGGAGGGGATCCCTCCTCCCCTCCCCGGGCGGCGAAAGAAGCAGGCTTCGCCGCCCGGGGAGGGGAGGAGGGGATCCCTCCTCCCCTTCCCGGGCGGCGAAAGAGGGAGCCACAAGGCCAGGGCGCACTGGTCGGGCGGCGGGGCACCGTCAGAGCGGTGCCCCGCCTCCCTCCCAGCCTGACGGCGCCCCCCGGGACTTGCGCCCGAGGCGGCGGCGTCACGTGGCCTCTATGGTGGGGCCGGCCCTGAGTTGAATACAGGTGTAGAGAAGTTTTGTGTTAAACAGAGATTATTGATATGATTTTATTTATTTGTTTGTTAAGGGAAAATTATATATTAGCAAGGAAAAGCCTAACATGGAAACTAGCTGGAAGCAGCATTTGGTAGGTTGCCATGGTAACACAGCTTCCCTTGGGAGAAAAAGGGGGCGTGGCTAAGTTGACAGTTAGAGTATATTCCCTCCTTTTTAAAAAGGAGTTGCTGTGAGGGTTTAAAAAAGGACAGCGGCTGTTAGGTTTTGGAAAGATTAGGAGCTGTGGAAATCAGCTAAGGACGGTAGCTTATGGTCACTCAGGAGAAAGGCTGGTGATATAAGTTGACCGGGTGTTTTATTTACTGTTCGAAGAGAAGTTATTTAAGATATATCCATTCAAGAAAGACTACATTGTAACTTAAGATCCTGAAACGTTTATGTATTGGAACCATACGCTTATGTACAAATAAAGATTGAATTTTGTTATTGTTCACAAAGATCAATCTCCTTGCCTCTCTGTAAGCCTGTTACCTCACGTTGGTGGCAGTTACCGTACCTATCTATATAAGTTACCATCTCTACTCATTTAAACCCATCAGTTCTGTTATCCTTCCTTATCCCTAAATCCTCCCTGTCATACACTCACACATCCTCCATCCCTCCCTCTCACACGCGTGCACATCTCCTCAATTGGAGGCAGCAGTGAGATTTTAAAAAAGGATTTCCCCTGCCTGAGTTGAGTACCACAAATTGGGCTCTCTTCAACAGGCACCATGCTATTCAATGGCTTTCACTTCTCTGAAACGATACTGTAATATTCCTAGATTTGAGTCTAGAAAACTTTTCAAATACAACATTTGTTTCAGAACTCATACCAGAGTTAAGATTTATTTATCATGTCAGTAACAAACTGAGGGTACAGTAATAATGTATTTCAAAAACAGTCAAAACTTGACATTATACTAGATTTCCCTTGACCAGAAGCTGGCCGCTTGAAGTGCCTCTGGTGTCCCTGTGAGAAGGTCCTCCATTGTGCATGTGGCAGGGCTCAGGCAGCATTGTAGTAACTAAGTCTTCTGTGGTTTGCTCTTCTCCACACTCGCATGTCATGGACTCCACTTTGTAGACCCATTTCTTAAGGTTGGCTCTGCATCTGGTGGTGCTAGAGTGCAGTCTGTTCAGCGTCTTCCAAGTCGCCTAGTCTTCTATGTGCCCAGGAGGGAGATTCTCATCCGGTACACATTGCATCAGCAAGTAGATATTAGTTTTCCAAGGATCTGAGAAAAATGACCATTCCTGGTTTCCACCAGAACCGAGATCCTAAATAGTTTCCGTGATGCACACAGCCCAGTCTGTGACTGTCCATGTGTACCATGATGATGTCATAAAGTTGTGTTATCAGTAGGCATGGAAAAGAAATACGTAGAATGTATCTATCTGAACAGAAATAGCAATTTCACACCTTCCAACAACACAGTACATCTTGTCTTGGAATGTCATTTACTCACAAGACTTGAGATGCATTTCAGAGCAAAAATAGACACAATGCCATGACTAAGATCTTGCATTGGAAGATGTAGCACAGAAGTCTGCCCAAGCAAGACTATACGATATAGCTCTCCCTACAATGCACCCTCTCAATTGCCTTTTAGTGGCCAGTGGAAAATGGAGGAGATTGGGAAAGTGTCTGGCTGAGGTGGAAATACAATGATATCCTATGGAATCTGCACTGGACCTCTGGTAGGTCCTGTAGGATGTCTTATCACCCTGGGTGCTGTTGGGGACAAGGCCAGCAAGAAGACAAGTGTTGAGGAAGGAAGTATGGACTATCTTCTTCTACAATGTGTCAAAAATTACCATAATATCTTGTCATACATCTAGACACCTAAAGGAGTCTAGATACAATCTTTCAGAGAGTCTTGACCCGAGCCATATGTGTCATCATCAACACTTTGATTTGTGTCTACAAACAAACCAGGGCAGCAGAAAACAAGCTTGCTTCCTCCTCCCTATGACTTCTCCACACATCTTTATACATGGCCCTTATCATGTCTCCTCTCAGCCTTCTCTTCTGCAGGCTAAACATGCCCAGGACTTGTTCTCTCAACCCTTGATCATTTTAGTCACCTTTCTCTGGACACATTCCAGCTTGTCAACATCTCCCTTAAATTGCGGTGCCCAGAATTGGACACAGTGTGATTCCAAGTATTCCAGATCTCAAAAAGGCAGAATAGAGGGTTAGCATGACTTCCCTGGATCTAGACACTAGAGTTCTATTTATGCAGTCCAAAATCCCATTAGCTGTTTTAGCTGCCACATCACATTGTTGGCTCATGTTTAACTTGTTGTCCACGAGGACTCCAAGATCTTTTTCACACGTACTACTGTCGAGCCAGGTGTCCCCCATTCTGTATCTTTGCATTTCATTTTTTCTGCCTAAATAGAGTATCTTGCATTTGTCTCGGCTGAACTTCATTTTGTTCGTTTCAGCCCATCTTTCTAATCTGTTAAGATCGTTTTGAATTCTGCTCCTGTCTTCTGGAATATTGGCTATCCCTCCCAATTTGGTGTCATCTACTAACTTGATGATCATGCCTTCTAAGCCCTTGTCTAAGTCATTAATAAAGATGTTGAACAGAACCGGGCCCAGGACGGAAACCTGCTTATGGCACTTCACTCATCGCTTCTTTTGAGGATTGGTGAGCACCCGTTGGGTTCATTCACTTAGCCAATTACAGATTCACCTAAGCATAGTTTAGCCTAGCCCACATTTGACTAATTTGTTTGCTAGAAGTTCATGGGGGACCTTGTTGAAGGCCTTACTGAGATCTAGGAAATGATTTCATCTCTTGGTTCAAGTATCCTTCAACCCCAGAACCACTACATTTGAATTTAGAATGCCTTTTAAAACCATCTCAGGAGTGAGGATAATCATGACATCAGAAAGGTCTCTAAAATAACTTCTTAGGAACCTGAACATCCTGAGAGACATTTTCCAGTACTTGGCACACTACTCCAATACTTTTTTTTTTTTTTTGCAAAAGGCATTATCCCATAGCTGGTGTTTAACAGGAGTAATCAATATCTTAGACAAGCACATATTGAAAAGAGAAATCACAGAAGCCTCAAATCGACCATCTGTGCTCTGAAGGTGACAATTCCTATCAGTGGCATTTCTTTCCGTAAGGCATTGCTTGTTAATAGCAGGATGATATTCTGGGAGCTGCAGAACGTTGTCTTTCATTATTCAATATTTCCACAGTGTAGTCAAGTAACTCTGCAAATTTAATGATGGTAGACAATTTCCAGTTTCATTGGCAATGACAGGAATGGATTGGAAAGGATTTCCAGCTAACCTTTGCTGCCAGGAATTCAAAGAGGTTCTTTGAACATGCATTTGTTGGCAAGGGTATTATAAGGATCCTGAAAGCATTTTAATCAGCTATCATGCCCTGAATTTGTGTGATTTGGGAGGTAAAGCAAGGCTGGCATCCTGTTAAGCACTCACGGAATCGTACGAGGGTTGAATGAAAAGTAATGCCTCCACCTTCGTTACTTTGGTTTGGATGGGAGTATTTTAATAAATCAAAGGCAGATATAATCCTTAGAATGTGCTCTTTAACTACCACTATTCACTTTTACACATAATCACCAGACAATTGGATACATTTCTTCCAATGGTGAACAAGTTTTCTGAAGCTGTCACAGAAAATGTCGACACTCTGTTTCCGCAACCAGTGTCTCACAGTCCCCATCGTGCACAGATCTTCCAATAGCCAAGCAAAGCAATAATGTGACCCACACGTTCTTGTGAAATGCCAACTATGCTTGAAATTTCTCTCTGAGTGATACGACAATTGTCCTGAATCAATCTGTCAACCTTTTGCTTGTAAAACTCAGTGGTTGCTGTCACAGGACGTCCAACTCTTTGTTTGTCATGCAAGTCTTCATGTTTCCACCTCCACATCTTTAAACTTACTTGCCCAATGACGCACAGTACTCACATCAACACAATCACTATAAATAGCTTGCATTCTCTGATGAATCTCCTTTGGGGTGTCACCTTCTGCTGGCAAGAATTCAATGACTGCACATTGCTTAAGTCGCATTGACCAACCGTCTGCACAAGGTTCCATACTTCGCACTTTAACAACACAACCATTCAATGCTAAGGCTTCCCGCCAAATGGAACTGTAGAGGAGAGTCTACTGAACAAGCCAGTACCTGCCACATACCAGTACTGCCATCTGTTGAGGAGTTATGAAGGTGGAGGCATTACTTTTCATTCAACCTTTGTAAAATGGATTTACACTCTACAATGTGATCTACACTGATGGTAATTAATAACTGAATGTTACCTCCACCCTCAATACATGCCTTTTCAGCCAGGCAAAACCCCAAATGAAGAATTTCCCTAGACAATCCAGATTGAGGTGCTGGGAGATGCCATGTGTGGAGCTCTCCTGGTCATGAGTGTTTTAAGAAAAGCAGTAATGATAGAAAACCAAGGATCTTTCCATCTGCCTGTTCTCAATATGTCCCATTACAGGAAGTGTGCTACAGACAAAATTTCTAGATACCCTAGTTTATAGCATTTTGGAACCCCCTTGGTTGGGCACTGCTTTACTGAAACGAGGTGTGCATGTAATTACCTGGTATAGCTACAATGGCAGAACTACATCATCATAGTTACATCTGATCAGCACGAGGATTTTTGGATGAATGGATTTTAATAATATGTTTTATATTTTTTATATTGTTTTAATTGGATTTTCATTGCTGTTTTAATTATGTGTAGGCATCGAATTGTTGCCAATTTTGTACGCCGCCCTGAGTCCCTTCGGGTGAGAAGGGCGGGATATAAATGTTGGAAATAAATAAATATTGCAGAATTTCAGCCATACATTTGGAAAAAAAATAGATTTTTCTGTTGGTAACTTTTCCTAGAAGGAAGTTACTTTCATGCCCTGTCCAAAAATCACTGGGCTGACCACTGTTCAACAGATAGCTTGATCGAACTCAGTAGGTCTCTCCTTAAAGTAAAGGTAATGGTTTCCCCCGACATTAAGTCTAGTCGAGTCTAACTCTGGGGAATGGTGCTCATCTCAATTTCTAAGCCGAAGAGCCGGTATTGTCTGTAGATACCTCCAAGGCCATGTGGCTGTCATGACTGGATGGCGTGTCATTACTTTCCTGCCAGAGCGGTACCTATTGATCTACTCACATTTGCATGTTTTTAAATTGCTCGGTTGACAAAAGCTGGGGCTAACAGTGGGAGCTTACCCCACTCTCAAGGTTTGAACCGGTAGCCTAGGGGATAAAAGCCTTTTGACTTGAAGGTTGGGTTGCTGACCTGAAGGCTGCCAGGTTCGAATCCCACCCGGGGAGAGCACGGATAAGCTCCTTTTATCAGCTCCAGCTCCATGCGGGGACATGAGAGAAGCCTCCCACAAGGATGGTAAAACATTAAAACATCCGGGCGTCCCCTGGGCAACGTCCTTGCAGACATCCAATTCTCTCATTCCAGAAACAACTCAGGTTGCTCCTGACACGAAAAAAAAAAAAAAAAAAAACACGCCAACCTTTCAGTCAGCAAGTTTAGCAGCTCAGTGGTTTAACCTGCTGCGTCACCAGGGGCTCCTTGGTCTCTCCTTATATTTCCTTAAAACAACAGGATAAAACAACAGGATTTTAACCCAACAGTTAGAATAATTTGCTTAAACTTTTGTCATTTGAAAATATAGAAAAAATTATTTTATCTTCCAAAAACAAATCAAAAGGCCTTATTTACAAATCACTGCTGATTTCTTCAGATGGCTTCTTAGCTCCCAAACATAGAAATGGTAATATGCTTGTCAGCTGAGTTGACATAGTGGTTTTTGCCTTCCTGGGCTTGTCGCCAGGCAAGTCTTAAAACTGGCAATTACTGCTGTCAGGGAGAGATACCGAAACAGTTCTTCATTTTCTCTTCCTTCAAGAAGCCCTCTATTTTCCTGTCAGAAGGTCTGAAGGTCTTTTCCTGTCTCAATATGGTGTGTTGAAGATGTGTTATGATGCTGATGAGTGTATAGTAATAGCAACAAATGTGCCTTCCTAGTAAAATGTTCCAAGGATCACATCTCACTTAAATATGCTTGTATGACTTTGATGAAAACAGTTTGCTCTTCTCACACGATGTTTAAAATGTGACACTCATTGGCCTGTTCTGTGAACTTGGGGGGGGGGGGGGAGTTATTCTCATTTGTCCCAATGCCAAAGGTTCAGACGTGCGAATCATAGTGGTGCTCACCTCTATTTGAGAGATGGCCATTCTCTGTGAAGCCTGACGGAGGAAGCAGCCAGAAATACAGTGACACACTAAAACAATATACAGTACAACCTGTGGCGGTGGTTATGTAGAAATAAAAATAAATATGTAAATGTAAATGGAAGTTTTATCACCGTCTTTAAATCAAAATAAACTCTGCTGTGAAATAAGGCTGTCATGTAGGCTTGAATAAAACAATAACAGTATCTCTATTCAAGTTCAGGAGTTCAAACACATATATAGGGCAGCAATATGTAACAGACCTTTTAAATATGTCTTATCTCTTCTTTAAATAGTCAAACTCTGGAGTGTGACGGCTTACTTGGCTTACAGGCCCCCCAACCTCGAAATTTGACAACACAACCCATCATCCACGGCTCTAGGTTGATAAACAAAAAGAAAAGAAAAATAAAGTCCTAATTAGAGAGGAATAATTGTTTTTATCCAATTGCTGCCAGTTACAAGGCTAAGTTCTGCCCACTTGGTCTCCTAGCAACCTACTCAGCCCAGGGGACAGGCACAGTTAGGCCTCACTTAGGCTTCTTCTACAGATTATCTAATTTGCACTCAATTATATGGCAGTGTAGACTCAAGACCCTTCCACACAGCTATATAACCCATTTATAATCTTATATTATCTGCTTTGAACTGGATTATCTTGAGTCCACACTGCCATATAATCCACTTCAGTGTGCATTTTATTCAGCTGTGTAGAAGGAGCCTCATATAATCCAGTTCTAAGCAGATAATATAAGATTATAAACAGGGCCGGCCGGAGATATTTTTTGATGTGAAGCGGGGGTGCTGAAAAGCGCCCCCGCCACCGGCGCCCTGGCCCCGCCCAGCGTGCCCTGGCCCCGCCTCCCACGCTGCGTGGGAGGCGGGGCCAGGGCGAATAGTGAGGGGGGCGGGGCCAGAGTTGCCCCCCCCCGCCCAGCGTGCCCTGGCCCCGCCTCCCACGCAGCGTGGGAGGCGGGGCCAGGGCACGCTGGGCGGGGGGGGCGGGGCCAGAGTTGGCCCCGCCTCCCACGCTACTCCCGCTTGCCCGTCTGGCCTTTTCTAACAGGCCAGACTGCAGCGGAAGTCCCTCCAGGCCGCAATCGCGGCCTGGAGGGACCTCCGCTGAACTCTGGCCTGCTAGAAATGGCCAGACGGGCGAGCGGGGGTAGCGTGGGAGGCGGGGCCAGCTCTGACGCCGCTCCCCCCCCCGCCCAGCGTGCCTTGGCCCTGCCTCCCACGCAACGTGGGAGGCGGGGCCAGGGCACGCTGGGCGGGGGGCGGGGCCAGAGCTGGCCCCGCCTCCCACGCTACCCCCGCTCGCCCGTCTGGCCATTTCTAGCAGGCCAGAGTTCAGCGGAGGTCCCTCCAGGCCGCGATTGCGGCCTGGAGGGACCTCCGCTGAACTCTGGCCTGCTAGAAAAGGCCAGACGGGCGAGCGGGGGTAGCGTGGGAGGCGGGGCCAGCTCTGACGCCGCTCCCCCCCCCCCGCCCAGCGTGCCTTGGCCCCGCCTCCCACGCTGCGTGGGAGGCAGGGCCAAGGCACGCTGGGCGGGGGGGGGGGGGAGCGGCGTCAGAGCTGGCCCCGCCTCCCACGCTACTCCCGCTCGCCCGTCTGGCCTTTTCTAGCAGGCCAGACTGCAGCGGAGGTCCCTGCAGGCCGCAATTGCGGCCTGCAGGGACCTCCGCTGCAGTCTGGCCAGCTAGAAAAGGCCAGACGGGCCAGGGCGCACTGGGCGGGAGGCGGGGCACCGTCAGGGCGGTGCCCCGCCTCCCGCCCAGCCTGACGGCGCCCCCCCGGGCCTGCGCCCAAGGCGGCGTCGTCAGGTGCCTCAATAGTGGGGCCGGCCCTGATTATAAATATACAGTAGAGTCTCACTTATCCAACATAAACACCCCGGCAGAACATTGGATAACTGAATATGTTGGATAATAAGAAGGGATTCAGGAAAAGCCTATTAAACATCACATTCCCTCACGACCCTATCTGCTGCCAAAAAACAAATTAAAAAACCAAACTAAAATAATACAATTAAAAATATATAAATAAAAATAATATTATCAAATAATAAAATATAATACAGTAGAGTCTCACTTATCCAACGTTCTGGATTATCCAACGCATTTTTGTAGTCAATGTTTTCAATATATCATGATATTTTGGTGCTAAATTCATAAATACAGTATTACTACATAGCATTAATGTGTAATGAACTACTTTTTCTGTCAAATTTGTTGTATAACATGATGTTTTGGTGCTTAATTAGTAAAATCATAATCTATTTTGATGTTTAATAGGCTTTTCCTTAATCTCTCCTTATTATCCAACATATTCACTTATCCAACGTTCTGCCGGCCCGTTTATGTTGGATAAGTGAGACTCTACTGTACATACAAATAATAAAATAAAATAATAAAAACACAAATAATAATAAAAGAATAAAAAATAACATAAATACAAATAATACAATAAAAATAATAATAAACACTAAAAATAATTAAAAACACTAAAAAATTGATACAATAAACAGAAAATAACTAAAAATAATACAAGAAAATAATAAAATATAATAAATAAAAAAGATAAGTTACAATAAAATTAATTTAAAAATACAAATAATGTCAAATAAAAATTTCACAACAATTTTTAACCAATACCACCACCACTTTGCCACAGCAATACGTGGCCGGGCACAGCTAGTATAGATATAATAGATAGTGCTTATAGTTTTCTCATAATTTAGGTACTTATCTCATAGTGAAGTATTTAGCTTATAGTTTACCTCATAGCCATTATAGATAGTGCTTATCATAGCCTTGTACATACAGGCTTATCATAGCCTATAGTCCTTGCCTTATAGTTTCCTCATAGCTTATGTGCTTATCTCATATAGTCTTTATAGCCTTCATTCTCAATCAATATATTTTTATTTCTGTATAATTTCAGTGATTTTTACCTCATATTATTTCTAATACAGTAAAAGGTTTATTTCCCGTGTTCAATAAACATATTTTTCGTTATCTGTAACCAGCTGCAAGAGTGTTTACTTTGGGGTTCGAGGTATAATTAAAGGGTAAACCGATCGCCGCTTGGGTAGCCAGACCTATAGAGAGCCATCCCCCAGCGTGCCTTCAAACTGGAGAACACGATAGTCATTACATTCCTGACCAAAAATTCCTGTCAGCTTCTTTTCTCCACTCTCCAGAAGAGCAAAATATGAACTGTAATGTCAGTTAGAAAAACCGTTGGTCTGCTTCTGCTAAGCCAGAGGCAGCAACCAATCAGAATGCTTGCTCAGCCAAGCAGCTGTCGCCATAGCAACCCTTTCCAGTGAACTCATCGCAATATGGAGTCTTTATTTCATATTCCCTCACAACACACTAAAACAATATACAGTATGACTCACATATCTGTGAATGATATGTTCCTGAATTTACCATGAAAACAGGGAAGTATGGATATGGAAATGAACTACAATAGAGTTCTGGTTAACCGACTTCCGGTTAACCAACACTCCATATTATTCGACTTGCCAGGCCCCTTGGGAGCCACCCGTGTGCGTTGCTAGGTAGATAGCAAGCTACCTAGCAACATGTACAGGCGTTTCCCTAAGCCGAGTCCTCGCCGCCCCGCCCCTTAGGAGGCACTTGTGCGCGTTGCTAGGTAGCTTGCTATCTACCTAGCAACGCACATGGGTGCCTCCCAAGGGGCGAGCACTCGGCTTAGGAAAGCGCCCGTGCATGTTGCTAGGTAGATAGCAAGCTACCTAGCAACGCACATGGGGCGCTTCTTTCAATCAGCTTGCTGGATAATAGGGCCTTCCTATTATCTGTCAGATCCGGTTATTCGACATTCGGCCCGCCCATTTATGTCGAATAACAGAAACTCTACTGTACTTTCTGCCAGAAGTTATCACAGAGTCACCCTGGAGGACCTAGAACAGTAGTTCTCAACCTTAATACAGTTCTCTATGTTGTGGTGACCCCAACCATAAAATTATTTTCATTGCTACTTCACAACTGTAATTTTGCTACTGCTATGAATCGTAATGTAAACATCTGCTATGCAGGATTAATTTGCATTCACTGGAACAAATTTGGCATAAATACCCGATACGCCCAAATTTGAATACTGGTGGGGTTGGGGGAGGATTCATTTTGTCTTTTGGGAGTTGTAGTTGCTGGGATTTATAGTTAACCTACAATCAAAGAGAATGCTGAACTCCACCAATGATAGAATTGGGCCAAACTTCCCACAAAGAACCCTCATGACCCACAGAAAATACTGGAAGGATCTGGAAGGAATTGACAGTAATTTAGGGGAGAAGTAGTTCACCTACCTACAGAGAGCATTGTGAACTCAAACAGCAATGGATCTGGACCAAATTTGGCACAAATACCTGAAATGCTTAAATTTGAATACTGGTAGGCTTGGGGGGGGGGGGGTGTGAGCTTGTCATTCGGAAGTTGTAGTTGCAGGGATTTATGGTTCACCTACAATCAAAGAGCATTCTAAACTCCACCAACGATGGAATTGAACCAAACTTGGCCCAGAGAACTTTAATGACTAACAGAAAATACTGGAAGGGTTTGCTGGACATTGACATTGAGTGACTGTGTTGATGTGAGTCCTGTGCGTCGTTGGGCGAGTAAGTTTAAAGATGTTGAGGTGGGAACATCTGACTTGCGTGACAAAGAGTTGGACGTCCTGTGACAGCAACCACCGAGTTTCACAAGCAAAAGATTGACAGATTGATTCAGGACGATTGTCGTATCACTCAGAGAGAAATTTCAATCATAATCAGCATTTCACAAGAACATGTGGGTCACATTATTGCTTTGCTTGGCTATTGGAAGATCTGTGCACGATGGGTACTGTGAGATGCTGGTTGCGGAAACAGAGTGTCAACTTCTTCTGTGATGGCTTCAGAAAACTTGTTCATCATTGGCAGAAATGTATCCAATTGTCTGGTGATTATGTGTAAAAGTGAATAGTGGTAGTTAAAGAGCACATTCTAAGGATTATTTCTGAGTTTGATTTATTAAAATATTCCCATCCAAACCCAAGTAACGAAGATGGAGGCATTACTTTTCATTCAACCCTCGTATTAGCTATATGTGGCACTTCACTGTATTTTGTTGGCCACCCCGAGTCCCTTCGGGGAGATGGAAGCGGGGTAGGAAAAATGTATTATTATAATATTATTAATTCAGTATTTGTAATCACAACCGTAGGTGTATACCTAATGTTGCCTCGAGTCTCAAAATAGCATGCCAGGTTTTTAAACTTTGTGTTTTTAAATACATTACAACTGTACCCTCAGTTTCGCTTCTGATATGATAAATAAATAAGCAACAGGGTGCAGCATTGATAAAGGTAGGTGTGGGATGCTGTAAACAAAGCTGAAAGCAGAATGACTAATAAGGAAAAAGCATGCCATTTGCAGCGTGGACTCGGGTTTCATTGTCTTTAAATGTTTATTATCAAGAGGAAAAATAGAAATCTAAGAAAAATATTCCTACTAAGCAAATACTTGTAGATCCACTCCATTTATGACACAAGGAAGTAGAGAACTTGCCATGATGATGCACATAGATTAGTCTGGACACACTATTTTGGGAACCTGGACTTTTGTATTACAGTAGAGTCTCACTTATCCAAGCTAAACGGGCCGGCAGAAGCTTGGACAAGCGAATATCTTGGATAATAAGGAGATATTAAAAAAAAGCCTATTAAACATGAAATTAGGTTATTTTACAAATTAAGCACCAAAACTTCATGTTATACAACAAATTTGACAGAAAAAGCAGTTCAATACACAGTAATGCTACGTAGTAATTACTGTATTTACAAATTTAGCACCAAAATATCACGATATATTGAAAACATTGACTACAAAAATGGCTTGGATTATCCAGAGATTTTGGATAAGCGAGGCTTGGATAAGTGAGACTCTACTGTATATGACAACTAGCAATTGCTCCAAAAACTAACAAAAATTAAAAGAGAAAGATATAAATTAGTTTGCTTCTCTGCATGTGAAAAGAATACAGTTTTGCCACATATTTTCAGGAATTGCTGCCCATGCACCTCTATTTTCTGGATTAAATAAATGGAAAGAGCTCTGTGTGGGTTACATCTTTCATCGGAATGTTTTACATAGTGATCCACACTGATGCTAGGAGATCGGATCCTTGCTCTTCTCCTTTCGCCCATTACTTCTGCATTACCTATCATTCATTTAATTCATGTACATCTTGCACAGCATTATGCAAAACATGAATCTTGATTTACATTTAGATAATGATGGATAAGGAGGAAAACATGCACAACAACAAAATTGAAATCTCTTATTTATATTTTACATTTGTATATTTGAACTACCAAAGTGTTTGCATTGAGGATGTTCTGCTTCAATGGTGCACATTTAAGTGAGGGTGACACTTTAGTATCCCATGGAAAACAGCAATATGCCTTATGTTCCATATTATGTTCAGAAGTGTCTGGAAACTGACTGGTTACAATAAAGGTGACCCAGAGTTGTTCAGCTTTAGAAGGAATAAAGATCTGAATATGACATTGAACCGGAAAGAGTGGATAATAACCCAGAAGATGGAATCAGGATTGAAGATGACTTTCAACAGACTTAAAAACTGAGTCAAAACAAGGATAAATGTATAGTAGTAATTCAGGCAGGATACACACACAAATATACAGTTTGTGCCATACCTGTTCTGACAGTAGTATGCACCAAAAAGATTTGGGATCTTAGTAGATCACAAGTGAAAAATGAGTCAATTATGTAATGTGGAAAGAACAAAAAAAGGCCAATGCAATTCTAGGCTTTATAACAGGGTTACAGTACCAATTGTACAATGTCCCCCAGTATCCTGATCCAGGGAAGCAAACCCTTGCACAAACCCACACCTGTATATGATTTACAATTCATTTTAAACTATGTTAAGCTCTTTTAATGTTTTGTTAACCTGTTTAAAGTTTAAAATATATGTTAGCCTTTTAAAAAGTCATTTTTATTGTTTGTGCTGTTTTAAATTAGTTGGGTTGGTTTTATTGTACAGTACCAGGCTTGGGGTGGGATATAAATACAATAGAGTCTCACTTATCCAAGCTAAACGGGCCGGCAGAAGCTTTTGGATAAGCGAATATCTTGGATAATAAGGAGGGATTAAGGAAAAACCTATTAAACATCAGATTAAGTTATGATTTTACAAATTAAGCACCAAAACATCATGTTATACAACACATACGCAGTAATGTTATGTTGTAATAATTACTGTATTTACAGATTTAGCACCAAAATATCATGATATATTGAAAACATTTACTACAAAAATGCCTTGGATAATCCAGAACCTTGGATAAGCGAGTCTTGGATAAGTGAGACTCTACTGTATTTGAATAATATTTACTTACATAATAATAATAATAATAATAATAATAATAATAATAATAATAATAATAATACTTTATTTATACCCCGCCACCATCTCCCCAACGGGGACTCGGGGCGGCTTACATGGGGCCATGCCCAAAACAATACAATGTAAACAGCATATAAAAGAACAGCACAACACAATACAATAAGCAACACAGTAAATAATATCCATTACAAAATAAAACAAGGAGACAATAAAAACAAGGGCAGACCACATGAACATTAAATTAAAACTCGGGTGAGAAAGACATAAAAATAAAAACCACAGCGAACAGGGTCATAAGGGAGTGGGGTATTCTGGAGGATAGATATTAGAGGGAGCAACGGAAAAGAAATATAAAATGGTTACTCTCCAAAAGCACAGCGAAAGAGCCATGTTTTCAAGTCTTTCTTGAAGGCTGCTAGTGTGGGGGCTTGCCTAATCTCCGCGGGCAGAGAATTCCACAATCGGGGGGCCACAGCAGAAAAGGCCCTCTCCCTTGTTCCCACAAGGCGGGTCTGGGATATCGGGAGTGGGGACAGGAGAGTTTCCCCTGATGAACGAAGGGATCGTGTAGGCTTGTGATAGGAGATACAGTCACGAAGGTAGGTGGGTCCCAAACCGTTTAGGGCTTTATAAGTGATAGTATACACCTTGAATTGGGACCGGAAAATAAAAGGCAGCCAGTGGAGCTCCTTGAACAGGGGAGTAGATCTCTCCCTGTAACTCGCCCCCGTAATTAACCTTACATACATACATGTACTATTCTATTTGGCTTTGGATCAGACCTCACTTGCAATCTGGTGTTTGCTTCTGGGCCATGTTTTAAGATAGATACTGGTAAGGTAGAATGTGTGCAGAGGAAGACAACCTGGATGATAAACAATCTGTAAACTAAACCTGCTGAAAATTTGCTGAGGGAGCTGTGCATCCTCAAGGATACACAGAAGAATCCAATTGTAAGGTAGTAAATTCTGGCTAAACATTAATTTTCTGGTGGTATGATTCCCGCATTTGAGACTTTTAAAGTGAGTTTTCATAACCAAGCACTAGCAGTGGATGCTTAAGTGTGGATTCGTACACTCACTGAGGGTAGATAGTCTTCATAGACCCTTCCAACACTACAATTCTGGGAATTTATGGCCTCTGTTTCTACATGACTTGGAGGATTTAGATATTTACTCATGGATGCAAGAACCTCTGTCTCCTTCTGGAGGAGGAGACAGAGAAGTAAAAGGAAGAGGAGGAGGAGAAGCCACTGTGGCCAAGGAGGTGGTGGAGGAGAAGTACTATTAGTAGCAGTAACAGTGGTCAGTTATTGTGACCTTATTGTATATTGTTGAGATGTGCACTGATGTGCCCTGCCAAGGTGTGCTCCCTCCTGCCAACCCTTATTTGCTTAGGAATGAATTGCTAGGTCAGTCTAAGACATATGACCCATGTTTACAGTGCAGTAAATCTAATGTAATATAAATCATACAGTGCCTTCCCAAAGAGTAAATATTTGATACTGCATATACAAAAGAGTCATTTGAATGGGATACTGCACATAGATGAGTCATTTGAATTGATAATACTAGAACATCTTTTTCATTTAAACTTTTCCTTTTCCTCCAAGGGATTCAAGCTATCATTCGTTTCTGAAATTTACACATGTGCTTTTTAAGCAAGTCTATTAAATCTCATTCCATTATCTCAATCGTTCATAAAACAATCATGATGTAAAAGAAAATCAGAGAGAAATCGGTCTAAGTGTGTGTGTGAGAGAGTGCTTTTCCTTGTGATTTAGCACAGTTACTGGCTGACCTGAGGCCTTGTATGCATCCTAAGGCTCATGGAGCAGAGCAGAAGAAACATTTCTAGTCAGTTGCCAGCACAACGTTGACGCACTATTGCCTAGAGCAGCTCCTAAACCCAGTCCAACTGCTTAAAGCTTACAGAGGCACAGAATACATGGGTTTTCAGAGGTAGACTGCCGTTGGGAAGTCTTCTCTGTCCCATCCAGGGCAATGGTTCCCAACCTTTGGTCCTCCAGTTGTTTTGGACTTCAACTTCCAGAAATACCAGCCATTTTACCAACTGTTAGGAATTGTGGGAGCTGAAGTCCAAAACACCTGGAGGACCAAAGGTTGGGAACCACTGATCTAGGGAAATGCAAAATCATTCTACACCATGCTGCCTGGACTCAATCTTGCTCTCCCTTCCTTTTTGACTAGTGCTTTGTTAGTTTACGATTGTTAGTTATTTGGAATTTTGGCCCCTCTCAATTTTTTTGGTTATTCACTTTGAACTAGTTTCAGAGAAAGAGGACAGGTCTTGCCTGGATACCCCTTCTCTACAATTTTGTAGATCCCCTTAAGGGATCTTGGGATGCGAGGCTTGTTGACACATGTTCAGCTCGGGCTGAGCCTTCTTCCAAGTGATTGGGGAATGATACAATGACTTGTGTTCATGTGTGTTTCTTGATGTTGTCACCCAAAAGCTTCTTGGGGCGTTTAGACTAGGTGTCAATTGCTTGCGGTCTTAGTAGATTACAAGCTGAACAAGTCAAGAGGCAGATGCAGATACTAAAAAAAGGCAATGGGATCCTAGGCTGTACCACTTGTAGCATAGTGTCTAATTGAAGGATGTAACAGTACTGCCTTATTCAGTTTTGGTCAGACCTCAACTAGAATACTGTGCCCAGTTCTGGGCATCCCAATTCAAGAAAGGTATTGACAAGCTGGGACATATCCAGGTCAAAATGGTGAAAGGTCTGGAAGTTAAGACCTATGTTTAGCTTGGAGAAGGGAGGGTTAAGAGGTGACACTAGAGCTATGTTTTTTGTTTAAATATTTGAAATTATGTCAATATGTGAAAGGAAGAAGGAACACACCTGCTCTTTGTCTTCTATCTCAGCCACTTCCAGACTGTGGGCTGTTTAAATAAGGAAATCTTTGACTACTTATAAAAAGAGCAGAAATTGGACCAACCAAGCTACCTTGAAAATAATGTCCCTAGTCTTGGAGTAGCTTTCTCTCCCATGTCCTCACCAGAAGTGTCATAAAATGTTAAAATCCCTTCTGGTTAACATTCATATACCTACTATTATATTCTGGAATGAACTAAAAACAAAAACAAAAAACCCAAAACAGCTACTCAAATACAGCAGCTCCGTGTTCTCCACAGGATGTATTTCTCCTCTGGTCAAAATATTTACTAATTCAGTTGACTGAACAATTAAGTCAACTGCTAACAATGTAAATTCTGTCCTATGGTTTTTTTTGTAGTAAAAAATTACAAATGTTTTTGCTGCCGGTTCGTAATGGATGCAACTGATAACAAGAGATGTGTTCCTTAAAATGACGTGACTGCATTATTAAGTAAACGTTTCTAATTGGTTTAATATTATGTGAAAATAAAATTATAGGAAACTTTTTTTGAAACAACTCAGGCTCAATGCCATTTAAATATAGTGCTTGATAGCACCTGAATTATTTCAACCATTGCCTCAAAAGTTCAAGGGCAGGATGCTAAGCAGTCTCATGCACGGTAAACTGCAGGATATCGGGTGTAAATAACACATGCAAAAGGAGAGAAATGTACTTACGGCAAAGGTATTCCAGTAGAGTTCCATTTTATTATTGAATGTAAATTGGAAAAAAATGTTACCACATGGAATGCTTTCTGATCAGGGTTCTTTTTCTCCATTTAGGACTTTGGCCAATGGGTACACTAATACAGTGCTAGTGGAAACAGTGATCCTTAGATCAGTGTTGGTCCATAAGATGTCTCTGGGATTGCTTCCAGGAAAGACAGAAACAATCGTAGTCAATGGCTACAAATATGGTGCCATTCCCCAACACCCTGAACAATAATTAATTCCCAACATCCCACCCCCTACCCACAAAGCCCAGATTGCTTGAGAAATGGATCTAGCTCCATCAAATTTTTAAATTCATCTATTGATACTTAGAGATACCAATCTATTCCAACAATAGAAATTAAAAATACTTTTGTGGTATGAACCAAAACCATTACCAGTCCAGTCAGTGAAATAGTTAATAAGCAGGAGTGGGGTGAAAATAAACTAAAGCATTTTGAACACCTTTTTGCTCAAATCTATACATGCTCATACTCAACAAGGATATACTCGGGGCTGTGGCGCAGATGGGAGAGCAAGCCAGTGCAATTAACTGCAATGAATCACTGACCAGGAGGTCATAAGTTTGAGGCCCGCTCGGAGCTATGTTGTTTGTCTTTGTCCTATGTTAAAAGGCATTGAATGTTTGCCTATATGTGTAATGTGATCCGCCCTGAGTCCCCTTCGGGGTGAGAAGGGCAGAATATAAATGCTGTAAATAAATAAATAAATAAATAAATATACAGTACAACCCCCATATCCACAGAAATGTGTTCCATGGACTTCACATGAATATGAAAAAGTGGATAAAAGTAAATCCTATTAAATGAACGATTTCTTGCCCAAAAATACCATAGAGTTGCATTCTAGATGCTTGAAAATGGCTAGAGGAGATATTTTGTCAGATGTGGATAAATCAAACTGTAGATGCTGGTCTCATGGATATGGGAACCATATTGTATAGCAGTGGTTCTCAACCTGTGGATCCCTAGGTGTTTTGGCCTACAGCTTCCAGAAATCCCAGCCAGTTTACCAGCTGTTAGGATTTCTGGGAGTTGAAGACCAAAACATCTGGGGACCCACAGGTTGAGAATCACTGTTGTATAGGCTGCTACATAAGACTCTCCAGTATCTCATCTGCCAAGAAAAGAGGGTCGCTTCAAATCACAGAATAAGCTTTGAAGATAATCTGATCTTAAAAAACCAAAAGAGGGGGTTTCCAAAGTTAAGTAGGATTCTGACCATTTGTATAAATGGATGGTGGAATAACCTGCTGGAAGCATATTACACCCATATTAAAGTCACTCCACTGGTTGCTAATCAGTTTCCAGGCAAATTCCAAAGTATGGGATTTGACCTTTAAAGCCCTACATGGTTTGAGTCCAGATTACCTACAGGATCAACTTTTCCTGTACAATCTACCTCGTAGGACACTGGAGTGTCTACTCCAGCCTGCTAGAACCCAAATGGCAACCGTTACCCAGAGGACCTTTTCATCAGCTGCCCCAAGACTGGAATGACCTGCTGGAAGAGCTCTGGCAGTTAAATCAGTTGTCAGAATTCAAGACACAAGTGAAGACCTATCTCTTCCAGCAGGCCTACCCAATCCATTTTTAACTATTAATTTTAAATTCACATTCTATGTCTATTGTATTTTAATCTTTCTTCTATGTATAGGCAGTTCCCAACTTACAAATATACGACTTACAAACAACTCATAGTTAAGAATGGGGGTGAGACAACCAGAATTGAGAGAAATTTACCCCTTAGAAGGGAAATTCCCTCCTGAGAGTTATCATGGGGAAAAGGCATCCCCCAATGGAAGCTTTATCATCAATTCTCGTTTCCACAACCAGCCAAATTTTTCAAAATTATTTGAATTTCCTATGCTATCTAAAGTGCACTCTTTCAAGAACAATCCTACAGAACCTATCTTGTTTGTAACTTGCAGACAGCCTGTATTTTAATGTGTATTTTATAGAAATATGTTTTAATATATGCATTTGATTGAATGTATTTTATTATGATACATCAGAACTGTGTTGTAACCCAAGAGGCGGGAAACAGAGAATAATAATAATAATAATAATAATACCACTGAACTTGCTGATTGAAAGGTCAGTGGTTCAAATCCAGTGAGTGGGTTGAGCTCCCATGGTTAGCTCCAGCTTCTGCCAACCTAGAAGTTCGAAAACATGCAAATGTGAGTAGATCAATAGGTAACGCTCTGGCGGGAAGGTAATGGAACTCCTTGCAGTCATGCTGGCCACATGACCTTGGAGGCGTCTACGGACAATGGCGGCTCTTCGGCTTAGAAATGGAGATGAGCATCAGCCCCGAGAGTTGGGCTTGACTAGACTTAATGTCAGGGGAAAACTTTACCTTTATATATATACAGTAGAGTCTCACTTATCCAAGCTAAACGGGCCGGCAGAACCTTGGATAAGCGAATATCTTGGATAATAAGGAGGGATTAAGGAAAAGCCTATTAAACATCAAATTAGGTTATGATTTTACAAATTAAGCACCAAAACATCATGTTATACAACAAATTTGACAGAAAAAAGTAGTTCAATACACAGTAATGTTATGTTGTAATTACTATATTTATGAATTTAGAACCAAAATATCATGATATATTGAAAATATTGTCTACAAAAATGCATTGGATAATCCAGAAACTTGGATAAGCGAGTTTTGGATAAGTGAGATTCTACTGTATTATAATATTTTATATAATAAAAGGGAGGTTTTCATACTTTAAACATATTATTATAATACTAGGTCATGTTATGTAAATCCCCGTCACATTTAAATACAACTTTATTCTTCAAATGATTAAGTGAGCTGGCCTTCTAATTTCCTTAAACATGGAGAACAAAAACATGACCGAAACTCTGAACAAAGAAAATATAATTGCTGTTGTAACTGTGTGAAAACATTAATCATCTGGAAGCAGAATAGACCCATGTGCCTTTTTTGCCTCAGGTCCAAGAGATAATACAAATACACTCTCCAGCAGAGACTGAACTTTCCATTTGACACCAAATGAAAGAGCTAATCCTGTTATATCTACAGGGAAGGAACTAACAAATAGAACAGAGTAAAGGGTTAATCTGTTGACCTTTCATACAGCCTCCCTCATTTGCTGTATCTGCAAATCAGAAAATTAAGAAGTACAGTCTGTCAAGAAAATAAGCAGTTTACATTAGAATTATTAAAAAATCACATATGACCATGTATATTATGGACACCGACTCCAAGGAAAAATGGTAAGGTTATAGCAAAGGGTATTCCTGTTTTATATTCATGTTCTATGCCCTCTTCCCCTTTTTTGTTTTTCCTGCATTTATTTACACACACACACATACTTTAAAGCTAAAGTATGTGAGCTATTTTACAGGAACAGGGGATAAATAAGGGGAGGAGAAAGATGAGCACACATCACAGCACTTTTAAGAGGTGTTAAGAAATATTAGTTTTATTTTAACCAGTTCACAGCTGAATATTTATTCTATAAAAACTTTACAGATTGTACAGTTTATATATAGTTCAAACTACTAGAACAACAAAAAGTAGGTCCCACAGATGCAAAAATACTGTACCAATCCAAGGTAAAAGCAGATTTACACACTGTACATCCCTCCGTTTAGGATGAGGTGGTCAAGCTCGAAGTATAAAGTTCCAAACTGTACAAAAATAAGGTCTGATTTCCCCCTCCCCAACAATTCTTCATACATTCAGTAAGATTGCAAGCACAGATCCCCAAGTTACTGAAAGGTATCTGGAGTCAGGAATCTTCATACACTCCCGAAAGGAATGCAAAGTAAGTCTGTTTACACAGGGCACCCTTGTACACCATCCTGGATGTGACACTCCCTGATCCAGAAATGGCTACCTGTACATGGGAGGACAGGCTCTCATGGACAAACTGCTTGTCTGGATACAGTTTTATGCACACAAAAGGGCACTGTGTTTGTGTGTCTGTTTGGGAAGGAAGCGGGGATGTGGGGGAGAGGAAAAATGCTTCTGGCACTTGGTGTTTGCGTGTGTGGTAGGTACTCCTGCATCAAGCACGACCGGTCAAGCATCTGGGGCGGTATTTCTACTTCCACGCACCCATTCTCCAACTGGCAACCAGCAAACGGCACTAATTGTGTATTTTACGCTTGAGACCTCCATCCATTGCAGAATGCAATTTTGCCTGCTGCTGCATGGAAAGATCTCTGGACCAGGGCCATATAATTAACATTAAAAAGCACTGACAAAAAGATATTAAACATCTACTATAAGGTAGTTTTCTTTTTTAAAAAAGAAAGAATATTTAATAGTGTGCCAAAAGGATTTTAACTTATTAAATAAAATATATTCTAAGTGAGGCTAAAAAAAATTGAACGTAATACACATTTTTGGTGTAATCCATTAATTAAATCAGCAAACAGAAGAACGAAAAAACAAAAACAACCTTATATAGTATAGTTTTCTCACCCAGCAACAGAAGCAATTATTTCATTAAAATAATCTGAAAAAAACTAATTTTTGTATAAAACCTACTAAGACTAAGCTATAATTTAAGATACCCATAGAATATATGGTATTTCAGTGATTCACTAATACTGCAAAATGAAGCTTTTCTTCTTCTTCTTTTCAACTTCATGCTTTCTGGGTAAGAAATGGGCATGCTCCCCAAAACAATAAGGACTGAGTGTTTTTTTAATAGCATAAATCCTGAGCACACTCATTTTTGGGGTTGGGGACGGGGGGAGAGAATATACACACCATTTTTGCAGGGTTTCGTTTTTAAAAAATAATTGATTTTTAGAATGCATCAGTCCTTGAGGTATTTCTAACCTTCCTCAGAATACAAGGCAATGCCTCTTCTTAACTGACTTCTTTTGGGCAGTGAAAGCAAGGGCTGGCCAATACCCGTTTTAATTCTGTACTCTAGTGAAAAAATATCTCATTGCTTCAGGACCTTCCTGCCACATACAAAATAATGCAATGCCTCATTTTATTCATCATTTTCTTCAGATACAGTACTAGCCAATGATAACAAAGTAGAAGACAAAAGTTTGGTAGTGCACTCCATTATATATATTTTTTAGTTTGTGTATATAAAGAAATATATATATTTATATCTATATATGGAGAAAGGAAATTTGTTCAATGCGTAACATACAGTACTTCTTTTAAAAAACCCTTGACAATAAAACCATGTTTTTCCAACTTTTAGTCCCACGCTTTGTGAGCGTTGGGCAGATTTCATTTTTGATATCTAAATCGATTTAGGGCATCCACAAAACCCAGACGTCCAAGTAGATACAATTCCAGTGTCAATGCACATTGCTTCAAAATTCGTCAATCTTCCTCTGCAAGTATTTTAACATGGAGTCCATTCCTTGGGCAGAACCCCAAATCTTCTTTAAAACTTCACACTCCCTATCATTTGCTTGTTCCAAGTCCACCTTCATAATACCACGAACTAAACCTTTGGATTCTTCAAGTACCTAGATAAAATTAAAGAGAAAACACATGACCTGGATATAGACACAACCAGACATATGTCATAATTACTGCAAATAGCACACGTATCACTGCCAACAATGGAAGCAAACCAGGGTCACAGTTGGTAGGCAGGTTTCGTTCTTTGGTCAATATGTCTCATATCAAAAATACCTTCACAAATGGGGAATATCTCAATAGGCCTTATGTTGCAGTGTTACCATTTTATGAATGACTGAGCCTAGGGGCTGTTTGTGCCTTGGGAGAGGCATTTAGCAGCAATAATTTGAAACTCTATGCTCCACTCTTTCAAGTGGTAAGGGTTTCATTCAAGGGCAGTTGGTAATGGCAGAGGTATAGAGATTTCCAATCGGGTCCATCTTTTGGAAACATCCTGTACTTCAGGACAGTACTTCAGGGGTGGGCAAAATACAGGTCCTCAGATGCACACAGTGATCACATCCCCTTCTGCAGCCACTGCCTGGATCTCTACTGCCCCCAATTTGATAGTAATTTAATTGTAGTTTACTAGTAGCGAACACTACATAGATGTATAGTTTTTGGTAGTTTTACATATCAATTGTGTATTCTATTTCATCTTTTTCTTGAATAAAAAATTACTTGGATCAAGATTGTAGGCAGCAGCAGAATCACGGCTTGTTTACACTGGATATGCCATTAACCGTACACTTTGTGCCTTAATAGAGACTCCTCACAGAGCCAGTGTATGGACTCTGTGAAAGAGACTAGAGCCAATGGGCCGGAGCCTTGCCGCCTCTCCTTTAGGGGCCAAAAAATACAAGAGTATTCACACAACCCTTAAGAAAGAAACAAAGAGAAAAGGCTAAGTATCGCCAGCAAGGTTCCTCCTTTACTTCAACAATTCATTGTCTTTTTCTTTTTCACTATTTAACTTCCCAGTGCAGATACAGGCACCAGAAGATCAGAGAAAATCCAGATTTAGAAATAGATTGCTGGGTAAAAATGCACAATAAATGAACACAAGCAAGTGAAACTGCAAATGAAAGGGCAAAGCCTTTAAACTGAGATCAAAGTTGCAATTAGCATTTCTTTTTTGAAAGCAGAAAGCATACACAACTCTGCAGATATGCTAAAATTAGGATGCCAACACTTAGCGCCTTCCTTTTAAAAATAAATAAATCAAACAATGAGATTATAAAAGGATTACTACTGAATTACAAATCTTTCTGGAAATAATGTTTCCCATTGTAAGAATACATTACAAATAAACTCTGAAACTGTTTTGACTACAGCTTACAAACCATACCACACAAACCTTTTAAAATATTTTACCTCCCATCTAGCAATTCTAGCTAAGTTTAATTACTTTGGGCTAATGGAAAAACTTTTGGAATACAACACATCATTAACTTGATGCTTTAAAAAGTTTTTTTTAATTAAATATGCATTAAAATAAGTACAAATATATAGCCACTGATTTTAGGGCAGTGGATTTTTTTTCTGGTACAGTTTCTAATTAAAACTTTTCCAAAAAACCTAAATCCCACTTTCCTCTCTTAAAGCAGATATCTACACAAAACAATACAGTAATACCTGCATAAAGGCCCTATGACCATGACCATTTTCTTTAACTATAAATGACTAGCTTTTAAGTCTTTCCCCTGAAATGACACATAGATCACAAAATATTAGGCGGAAAGATTTTATGATGCTACAACCAATGGTTACTTTACAATGTACATTTATGATTTCAGTCTATAAATATGGAACTCAACTTTTACACTACTAGGAAGATTACATGCAGCTATACTTTTTATTACTTAAATGTGGACTTATGCCGAATGAAAGTCTTATAATATATTAGAAACTTTTTATGTGAAGAGTGTCTTCTGGTATTCTTAGCTAAGAAAACCCAAAGAAAAAATATCATAGCTTTGAAAGCTTTGCTCAAGTTATCAATAATATCCCAACAAAATAATCATCATCATCATCAACAGAGAACACCAAAACTTTAAAATCATCCAAAAAGATTTTCATATTTTGGATGAAAACCTGAAGTTTTAAGAGGTTTGGGCAATACCACTTTAGACAATAAAGTTAAAAGCATTAATGAAATTAAAGGGTTTTTTAAAATGGAGTTTAGGAGGGAAGCATAAAAAAGGGAGTTAGATTCACATGCAACTCATGGGCAACACTTTTTCACTCACGGATATATAACAAATTATTTTTTCTGAGGCGTTCTGTGCATACTGATGCTTTCACCTACAGAAGTTCATTTTGCTTTTAAACTCTGGAAGTCCTCTTTCTATTTTTATACCAAAAAGTTCCTCAAACACATTTAAAAGCTGATAATGAGATGTATTTCAAACATGGATCATCTCTATTTTTGTTGTTGTTTGACTTCCAAGTTGTTCTTGACTTATGACAGGTTTTCCTTGAAAGATTTATTCAGAAGAGGTTTGCCACTGCCTTCCTCCGAGACTGTGTCTAACATGCCTCTGGTCATCCAGTGGGTTTCATGGGAGATCGGGGATTCAAACCCTGGTCTCCAGAGTTGTAGTCCAGCATTAAAAGCACTAAAGAATGCTAGCTGTCTCCTTGTTGGATACTGGAATTATATTAATAGGGCATGTTCATACAGTTAGGCAAATGAAAAGCATTAACACACCATGTAAACTTCAAAGAAAAATGAAGAAGGAAGAGAATAGATAACTGTGAGTAATTTTTGCACTTGTGGTGATTGTGACAAGTGCTGGAATTATTATAAAAACTGACTGCCTGTGTGCATACATAGTCTAATGGACCCCATGATTTCCCCATGCATGATTCCCTCAACATCATTTGTGTACTGAAAAAAATCCAATGTGAAGTAATCCTTAGTGATTACAAAGACTTCTTGCTTGTTCTACCTTGGGTGAAATACGATAAAAGCAACTTACAACTGAATTACATGCGACAAGTTCCTTAATTCGAACCATAACTTCTTGTGTGAATGTTCCTGGCCAGAACACTTGAGATACCAGGCCTTTTGCACAGGCTTCTTGGGCAGTAAGCTTCCTTCCACTGAACAACATTTCATTTGCCTGAAAAGGAGAAAAAAATTGCAATTTAATAGAATGTTTTTAAAAAAAACAAACACAATGGTAGTATCTTTAAAAACCTAGCTGGAACAATTAAGTGATATATCTACTATTTCTTTGTCTGTTTTCCTCTTTTTTCCTGTACAGTTGTAGACTTGGAACAGCATTTTAAGGAACAATAGATGAAATAGACATATTTTTAGACATTCCCCATGGCCTTCCACACAGTGCCCCTCGGGGCTGGGTGGGATATCAGTTGTGTTAGGATGTGGCAGTAGGGGGCAAAGGAAAGGACATCCTGACACAGTTGGTTATATTAGAGCCACTGTCCTCCCACCCTCCAAAAAATGAAGAAGGATCTAGACATGTGGCCCTCCAGATGTTTTGGACTTCAGCTTCCAGGATTCTTGATCATTGGACCAACTATCAGAGTGCCATATATACTCATGAATAAGTTGGCCTCGTCTATCATCGAGGACCAATATGAGGTCTGAAATTATGGATTTTGATATAATCCATGGATAAGTTAAAGTTCTTTTAGGTTCTTCTAGGATGGACTAATTTCTTGTAATTCTACTCAGAGAAGGATTTTTGGTAAGTGTTGAGGCATTAGTCGCAGTGACCATGGATATGTCAACCCATGTTTTTAGGATGATTTTTTTTACTAAAATTTCTAGACTTATACATGAGTATACAGGGTAACCAAAACAAAACATCTGAAGAGAGCAAAGAAGGCACCCATGGACAACAGCTTCCTCGGCATGGAAAATGGAACAACAGCATCTACACCCCCCCCCCCCCCCCCCCAGCCTCCAAATACCAGAAATGAAAAAGTGGGAAGCCTTGCTTCTGTTTATGTACTATCTATTTTTGTTAATTGTGAAACAGCATTAAATGTTTGCCATATATGTATTCTGTAATCCGTTCTGAGTCCCCCCAGGGAGACAGAGGGGAATATAAATAAAGTATTTTAGAAAGCTGACAAATAGCTCCCTCTATTCTTCTGTCCAGCCAGAATATAGAATAGGATCACCAAGATTGGTGGGTAATACATGAATAGACAATCCATGGATTCAGCAGCTATTTGCCCCAGATACAACAGTTGTATCTGCCCTGAAATTCAATGATAGACCGCCCACCCCAACATTTCCACTTTGAAAATGGATCTACACTATGAGAAGGCCTTTAGGAGTCTGAACCTACAACAAACAAGACATAGAGTGCATACACTTTAAAGAAAAAGGGCATTTTCACCACTCCAGAACTGCATTTTTAAATAGTAAATGGAATAATAACTCAGAGGCTGCTTCAGAGGTGCATAAAAATGAACAGGGTATATGCAATTTATTGGGTACCCAAGTATGGCCAAAATATGGTATTAACTGCAGGCCGTGTACAGAAGAAACACAGACTGCAAATATTCTGCCCAGAAATTAGGTAAGTTACATAATATCAAACTAATTGCCAATACACATATTGCCAAATCTTCCATAAGGATGGGATAATGAAGGAAATGAGAGAGAATAAAGAAAAAGAACTGTTATTATTATTATAAGGAAAATGATCTTAGTATTTTCTTCTTTGCTCCCTATGATTAAAAAGCGCAAAACAAACAAATATGCCCTTATACTCTTCACCAATTCAAATTGTTTTTTTGTGGAATGAGCAACCAATTAACATTTGCAACAAGATATAAGTATGAAGAGAGATGACATGGTTTGATACTAAGCTTTGCAAAAGAGGTGCATATCAAATGATGCCGCCAGAGATCGTTTCTCACAAAAAAGGAAACAACTTAAAGATAAATAAATCCCAGCTTTTAAAATACATCTTCTTGTGAGCAGATCACATACATGGAAGACCCTGTAAATGAGATGAGGATTGAATTTTAATTGGCTTGAATTTTACCTAGCTATTCCATTTGTTTAATTATAAAAGTTCTGTTTATTTTAGCTTGTAAGTCAGTGAGGGAATTTCTCACTTCAGTAGAAAGTAGCTAAAACTCTTAGGGCCAAACTGGGATAAACAAAAATTGCAAAATAAATAATATTCACTTTTTGACAACAGAGATTTACGCTTGATCATCACAGACAGATCATTCAACTTAACATGATTTTTTTGGGACTGGAGACACATGATTATTATAGTTTACCACACTTTCTTAAAGAAAAATGCAAAAATATGAGGTAGTCTGCTGCATACATCCATTCTTGTAGTCCTTGTTTAATCTGAAAGATGACTAGCTTGCCGAAGCGAAACTGAGAAATTATTTCCACTTGGAATCATTTTAGTAACGACTCTGATTTAAATGATCCAACGCTACCATGTTTCCTCAGCACATTCCATGCAGTCTGCTGCTCATTAAGATGCAGCCAAGCACTGAGCTGCATGTGTTCAAGTACCAAATTTCCCTGTAAAGCACATCAAAGCTCATAATTACTGCATACAAATGAAAAGGGTGTTGTCTCTGCTTCCACTAAAAGCTTCAAAGGCCATTGAAGTTAACCTGTACTATGAAGGTATAATCAAGAATACTGGTGCGGGTGAAAAGAATTAACATTCTCCATTTGCTCATGGACCTGAAAATGTAATTCCACCACTTCAAACCTGTCACACGTCAAGCACCAAGCAGCTCCAACCCAGTATTTTTTAGACTATTTATGACATCAAATTAATGAAGGCAATGGCAGCCAGGGGCTATGTGAAAGCCAAACAGCCAGGACCACTGCAAACTAAGGCCAAATGGCTCACAGCCGGTGAGGGCACAGAAAAGCAGTGCACAAATGTAAGAGAAGCTCAACACCCCTCATAGACTGCCAAGTAAAAAATAGTCATTCTTTCAACATTAGAACTCAACGTCTGGAAACATAGGAAGTTCTTGGCTAAATATAAATCTGCAGCTTGGGACATTATCCAATAGCCTTCCACATTTAAAGTTTCACTTTTGGGGGTCTGATCCACAGCCCAACAAAATAAAATATTGTTTCTTGATGTCTTGGTTTTACCCCTGTTCCTAGGGTTATTTGGGGGCACTGATTCAGAAAATTGCACTGCTTCAACTCTATTTTTTTTAGATATGTTATCATGGTGACTGGTTGATGGCATATGTTCTGTATCTCTAAACCTAGAGCTAGTAGAGGAAAGTTAGTGCCATTTTTAGAATCAGCAGGTCATTCTTCCCTTTCTCTGGACTTCAGGAGCCTGCTACTGCATGCTTTACAAAATCCTGAAAGATATACAGAAGGTGGGGGTAGGATGCTTTGTAATAACAGCCAGACATGCCTAAGAAACCTCTGGTGAATGGGATTTACCAAATAAAGATCATATCAGAGCTTGCTTTTAGAGTCAAAATATTTTTTCAAAAAAAATTAAGTGAATTAGACTTTCAGGTTAATAAACAGTGGATTGTACCTTGTCCCCCACTTCTAAATTTCTTTTGGACCCAACATATTTTTTCCAACTAGGATTTGCTATTCCAGTATTTATAACAGGAGGAGACTTTTTTTTGACTAAGGTAACACAAATTCAAAATGCTAAAACTACAGATGTATTTTGATTGGAAGGCGCATTTCTCTCATAAAATAATGATTGAAATAGATATCAACTGTCATGAAACTGTCAAATACTATTTTTTTGGCAAACATGGGCAATAAATGTGTTGCTGAAGGCTTTCATGGCTGGAATATACTGGGTTGTTGTGTGTTTTTCAGGCTTTATGGTCATGTTCCAGAAGCATCCTCTACTGACGTTTCACTCACATCTATGGCAGAGGTTGTGAGGTTTTTTTTGGAAACTAGGCAAGAGGGGTTTATATATCTGTGGAAGGTTCAGGGTGGGAGAAAGAACTCTTGTCTTCTTGAGGCAAGTGTGAATGGTGCAACTGGCCAGCTTGATTAGCATTGAATGGCCTTGCCTGCTTCAAGCCTGGCTTCTTCCTGCCTGGGGGAATCCTTTGTTCGGAGGTGTTAGCTGGTCCTGACTGATTCATGTCTGGATTTCCTCTATTTTCAAGTGTTGTTCTTTATTTATTGTTCTGATTTTAGAGTTTTTTTAATACTGGGCAATAAATTCAAATTAATGAGGAAACTAAACACGAAAAGAGCTAGTGTACAAACAAAACAGTACTAACAAAAACTAAGCTGTCCACTTTTAGGAATGCTAACTGATTAGACAGAAGTGCTAATTCAATGCCATCGGTTTCACTTTGTATAATTAAATATCTTTCTAAGACTATAAAACTTTCTATCAGAAGCACCCTGCAGAGTGATTACATATTCCTAAGCATTAGTTCAACAGAAATAGACTGGACAAACACATTAACTACAATATTGGTATTTAAGTTGAGTTAATTAAACTTTTGTACTCTTATCAGTTTACAATGCCATTTTACATGTACAATGACTCTCCTCATGACACACACAACCCACACCTCATATTTTGTGCAATTTAGTCTTTTCTAGGAAGCCAGCTTTGTGGATAAATACTACTGTGCTAGATGATGATATCTTTTTTTTGGGGGGGGGGGGGGGAGATACAGTGACTATATTTATTTTTATTACAAATTATTAACCCAGCAAATTTGACTTTTTTATCTCAGAAATATGGAAGATATAAATGCAGATCTTTCAATTGGCTTTTCACCATCCTACCTGCAATGGCTGGATACTTTTTCATTATTCCACAAATTACATTCAAGACTTGATTATGTTTTTTGCCACAGCCTTTGCATCTAGTCTTTCATTTCCAGAGATAGCAATAATGGAGGCCTACCATTTTATTTTTCACTTGGGAGGTATTGTTTGATTTCATGTGACTCCTGTACATCAGCTTGACACAGCAAGCTGAATTCTCCAACCTGAGACAAAGTTTAACTGCAGAGCCCATGACTTAACACATCTAGCCAAAATTTTGACTTTACCGCTCCTCACTTACTAGTTTTTGGACCATCAAATACTAGTGGAATGTTGTAGTTAGCCCTCATAAATATTAGAGTTTGGAAGGCTATGTTGAAAAAAGAATTTTTTAATGTTTAAACAGTAGAAAATCGGAGAGGTGATCACATGAATTAACATAAACTCCTTGTATATAATGTTATTTTTGAAAAAAACATGGGATTTTATAAGGAATTCTACAGAGGTTGTCACTATTGAACCTTAGAGGCACATTTTGTTCCTGACTTCTTCAAAATGCTTTTTTTTTGCTATTTAAAAATTGATTTTATTGCCAGATATTAAACATATATGTATGCCTTTAAACTGCCTGTTGACTTAATCCCAAAATATAATTTTTGTGTAGGGATTATGGAAATTCAATACATCTTGAGGAGGGAATTTCATCTTATAATACAGACAGATCAATTATGTTTTGTCACCAACCTGCATATCTTTTCTCTCAATATATCCCCTCCAACATCAACATGCATCCATTCATCCTTCAAACACTCAGTTTGTTAAAACATTAATAAGGAGTGATGTGGTTGTTTCAGCCAAGAGGATAATAATTCACTACTAGTGTAAAAATAAGTGGTAGGCTACCAAAAACCAGCCAGTGAATTAGGAACAGAGAATTGTTAATCAGAATTTTTGAGCACCTCTTCCACTTTCTTCCCAATCAAGCAGCATAGTCTGCAAAGATCAATCAGTAGTAGGCCACTTGTTCTGCATGCAAGAGCTACAAATTTCAAGTTCATATGCGTTTCCAGTTTTAACAGATCAGGTATATAACAAGCTCACAGTTTTCTCAATCCATCGCAGTGGAATAGTTGCTTGTTTCACTCTCTTAACCTTTCATTAGGACTAATGAAATAAAAGATTTTTGAGCTCAAGTATCTTGTTATTTGTCCCTCTTTTACATTACACATATGAAATGTTTCTGGGAAAGTTTATGGAAGGAATCAAATTATCCCAAGGAACAGGCAAAACATGATAATTATAGCAGTAATTCAAAATATCTACTCTGATAGCCCAGCCTTGCTGTCCACTAGGAGAAAGTCCTATAAGTCCTGGATTTCTTCTATGCACATGGGCCAGAGAGCAAGAAAGAAAGAGAGGAAAGTGATTGTCAAGTTGAAATGGGGAGGTGAGAACAGCTTTCACCATCGGTCTCTCGCAAGGTCACTGGGCAGGGCAGGAGATAAAATAGATGTCCTATATTGCTTATGAGCTTTGTTTCTTGAATACTTATTTTTACACATTTATTTGTATGTATTTTTTATTATTTTTGATCCATGGATGGTTGAATTGACAAATCCAGAGCCCATGGATAGTTAGAGCTCACTGCACAATGAAATAAGAAGTTAAGAACCATCTAAGAAAAGAGACTCAACAGAATATTAACCAAACAAGCCAGAGGGCATAAAGCATGCCTCTGAGATATTCATGTGTCATACTTCTATGACTTAAGCAGGTCATGTTTTAAAAGTCTGGAGAGAATGAGCCCAGGGTCATGCCAAAAGTGCCTATTAAATTCAAAAACATATAAACATAAATATAGGCATCTTACAATGGAAAATAAAGTATTAGTATTCAGGAAGAAACTTACATTAGAATATAACGAGGCAGAAAAGACATTGACTTACCTGAAACCAATACATTATGAATGGGGGGAAAGAACAAATGATCTATTGGCATGTGGTTTATTTCAAGCACAAAAAGGAAATCTAAATTCATGAATATATAATACTCAAAGTGTATATTGCTGATCTAGGCTTTTGTGAATGAAACTAATTTGGATTCTTTCTAATCTGGGTTCAGTGTTGGACTGGAAATGGAAATAACTTTGGGGATCTTTGTAGAAGACTCATACCAGGGGCTGAAAAGATACAACCTGTTGACCCTGCTACAACTCTCAGCAGCCTATCACAACACATTCCTTGGATGTGGGGATGTTGTTTTGGGATGTTTTGCGTCTGTTTGGATAAACATTTCCAAGTGATAGGAGGGATAGATCTATTTTCATTGACTTTTGAGGCTTCACAACTAATTATCTGAGTTGCTCTTTAAATTCTCCATAAAGCAACTGAAATAAGTCATCTGAAGTTACGCCGTCAAGTCCCATCACTATGCTGGTGATACCAGGTTCCTTTTTTTCTTTTTAAAACAATGTCAAGAAGGCTCTGAATGTTCTGAGTTGTTGTAGTGGTGGACTGGATAAGATATTTAGATTAATTCCAGAGAAGATGGTGGTTCTGTTGATTAGGTAAACTATCTAAATTGGGACTGAGAGAATAGTCTGTTGTGAATGGGTTTGTACCTCTCTTAAATAAGAAGGAGCAGTGCAGGAAATTGGGAGATCAAGTTTAGACAAATATATACGGAAACTCCATAAATATTTATAATTATTCTGAGAAAGCTTAATTTTAAAGTTACCTATAGGCAGTACATCCTATCTGCTAGACTAAAAAAATGAACACAAAGCAATGTTTATGGGGCATGATGGTAACAAATACAGCCACTACTATATTTCATTTTTATTTTTAATTATAATATAAATGATGTGACAGAGAGCAGGCATAGCATTACATTAGTTGGTAGCATCCTCGCATTTTGGAATTTCAGTCTGTTTTGCAAAAATGACAGTAACCCACAGTTTCATCCTAATTTGCAAACTGACATTAAACCACAGTTGTTTTTTTGTTTGTAGTTTAAGCAAACTAGGACTGAAACACTAAAGCTACTTCAAAGAAGAGTCAAGGGCCAAATGTTCCAGGTTTAATAACTATGGCTTATTAAGTCAGGGATGTTGCAACTGAATTGAGCCTATGTTTCATATACACACATGCAGAGAGATATGTTAGATTCCTCTTTAAAATTATAGATTTGTTTTTAAGATTTATTTTGTTACTTGAGTGCATTCTTTTGCAAGAAATATTGAAATCAGTGAACAAAAATATTTTTAAAAGACTGCTGTATTCCGTTCCCATAAAGGCAACATAACAAAGAAAAGAAGACAGTAAGTGTTACTGGTGTTTCTCCTGACAGTACAGTTATCCATTTAACATATGTTAAAAGTATATTAATGTGTTCCAAAGAGATCATAATTTACCAACACTACTCAGTATAAGAGAAGGACAATTCAGCAAGCAAGAATGAAAATACAATATTTTAGTCAAAGCAACACACGGAAGGAAGGGATTATCATTTCAGGCTATGTTAGGTCTTATGTGGTGGTAGGAACAAGAGTACAATATTCTGTACTTACTAAGAAAAGGCACATGTTTTATGTATGGGGGGAAACAATGCTGAATTAGATTCTCTAAATTTTATACCATATTATAGAAATGAGTGCAATTGTGGTTTCGTATTGTATAGAGATGTATATCAAACCAAAGGCAGGAATATATACATGTGGCATGCAGAAGAAATACAGTCTACTAAGTGTTCACATCTTAAATACAATATTCTTTTGCATATATTATATATGTGTACTCTCTCCCTGCCTCTCCCCCTCCTCTCTCTCACACACAAAGAGTTTGTTATACATACAGAATTACCAAAAACAAAGTCCCATTTCCTTCTTATTTAGGATCAAGCCCAACGTTCTACATTAAACTCAACAGCTGTAATCCAAAGCACAGGCGCTTTAGTCCCAAAGGAATCACCGGTATTTATGCACACTGAACTGCATGCTGGATTGCAGCCATTGTTAGCAACAGACAATGAATGATCAGGAGCCAGAGATATTTGCACCCCAAAGAGCTTGGGGTTTCTGCCAAAATTCTGGAACAATCCAGCAGAAGGACTGAAATTTTATATATTGGGACAGTAGAAAAAAGGTTTCCCAGGGCTGGATCGGTTGAAATGCTGCAGCTTTTGAAGGTGGAATGCTCTTTTTATTATATACATGTTTATTTCAGACAGGGAACTTGAACACTAACAATCTGGAGGAATGTAATGAAATTGGCAAGCTACTTCCAGACATATACAGACATACAATGTAATAAGGGTATCATTGTTGGTATTCTATTTACAAAATATTCAAGGGGGCAAGTTATGTTTAGGTCACAACACATATTTATGATGAAAGAGGGAGCACTAAAAGAACCAACATTATGCATAACTAAGACATAGAACTCTTCCACAGATTACTTACAGATGCCAGGCCCATTATTCTTGGGAATGTGAGGGATGAACATCCATCAGGACTTTGCCCAAATGTTGTATATGGAGTCTGAAACCAAGCCTTCTCATTAGCCCAAATCACATCGCAGAGAGGTAATATTGATGCTCCAAGTCCAATGGCTGGACCATTTACTGCTACAATGATGGGCTTCTTAAACTGAATGAAAGTATTAACAAAGTTCCTGAAATAAAATAAATAGCCAATGACAACTCACATTTTAGAAGGAATATTCAAATCCATCTCAAAACCAGATCTGCTCTGATAGCAGTGTAACGAAATACTTGCCTAGGATTACCCAATACATTAGTATGCACAACCACATTTTCTTATTCAAAGAATAAAAGAAGGTTATACTGGATGACAATCACTTATATGACTCAGAATATCACTTATCTCCTGGGGGGAAATGGAGTAGGGTCAGGTGATCAAATGAAAGACTGGGATATACAACTGCTTTAGACTGTAAACGTGGTTCTAAAATAGAAAAGTATGTCTTTGTGGAGGCATCAACTATTTACAGTAGTTAGGTTCATGCCACATGACAATTTTTTTCCAAAACAGTATTTTATTCCCAATTGGTATGTTATTTTTTGTTGTGTATTATTAAATAATAGAATCGCGGACGGGTGTGTGCGTCTTCATCCACACTTTTAAAATTAATTCATTAAGACCCTTCCTTCCCCAGAATTTTCATAGCCCTTGATAACTCCTAGAGCTTTTCTTGAAATGAAAGGTCTCATTCTTTTTCTCATATTTCTATTAAATAAAGAATTGAATTATTGGCCACAATCACTTTATAACAAAGAGAAAAAGCAAACACTGTGCAGGCAGATTTCTCTTTGTGTAGTGGAACTTTGCCTCTGACTTTGCTCTGGAGATTCCCCTAAATCCGTTGAGCATATTCTGGAGGACAGCGCAAGGGGAATCTCTCCCAGTTGCCGTTTCATTAACCAAAGTCAATCCATCAGTGGGAGGCAATATGGATAATGCCAAGAAAGCAAAAGACAGGGATGTACATAATCTTAAAATGCAATAGTATTCCATTATATACAAAGTACTCCGTTGCTGCACTGATTTTCATTTTATTTTGATCCATGAGTTACAGTAAATAGTCCTGAGTTTTTGAATTGAAGGACAGCACTCTAAGGAATACTAGGGTTAAATTTTCAGGAGACTTCAAAATTTTTTTCTGTGTAGATAATAGTCTGAAACTATTTTTTTTGTTAGAGGGGTAATCTCTATCCTTGAAAAAGGTGCAATTCTGCTGCAGCATCAAGCAGGCTAATAGGCGAAATTAGGGGGGGGGACTCTTTAAAACATACAATATATAGTATACAATATATAGTATATATAAATGGTCAAAAGAATCCTACATCTTTACCCTCCATCTACCAGGTCAACACTTGATTATGGAAGCAAACAAAGAGTAATCATTGACAAAAGATAATAACAAAAAACACTATGACATTGGTTTTACTTCTAAAATTCATTGTTCATTAAAATCAGTGTTATTCAAAAAGGTGTTCTACAGACTGATGCAGCCCACAAAAAACAACAACTGCTGATCCTAGAGAGCTTCCAAGAAAAGTGAAGTATTATTGGTATAACAGCAACCTGCCCTCCCCCCCTTATCCGTGGTTTCACTTTCCACAGCTTCAGTTACTGTTTTCTTGTTAGTTATTATTATTCATCTCTTACTGTGCCTAATATATATAAATATAAACACACATACACACACAGGGAAAACGTACAGTATATCTATGGTTTAGTATTATCTGAACTTTCAAGCATCCACTGTAGGTTCTGGAATGCATCCTCTGAGGTTAAGAGGTGGACTACTATAGTCTTTGCATTTCAGCAAATCTTCTAATTTTTCTACAGTTCATTATGAAGGAAGAAGAGAAATCCCATGATAATTTATTTCAAAATCTGAAGCCAACTAATGCTTATATGTTTCAGAAAAGTTCACTCTTTCCTCAACAGGGCAAATATTGTTATAATCTTATAAGTGCTGTTGTAAAGCTGTCTACAGGGAGTGGTTGGCCTCTCCTGGCAAAATACTGAACTTCGTTCATTGGTTCAACGATTTCATCCACTAAAGAAAACCAAAATGGATATGGGAATTATGCTTTTCACTTATACAACTTTGGAGAAAACGATTATTTATGCAAATATAGAATAAGTGATGATACATTTTTTTCCAGAGGAAAATAGATGTTGGTTCATAGAGCACTAAATTTACAGTGACAAATATGTTTTATACTGCACATAAATACACATTAATTATAATCATGTTTTCCCTTAAGCAACAGATTCCTTTTCCTCCCAAACTTAGTTTTAAGGTTTAGGGATTGTGATGAACCCTGGTCTTCACAAAACAAAGCTTCAAATTCCATCCCTTGAGAAAGAATGGAGAGTACAAATGGTGTAAAGCACAGTGCATTTTGTAACAACATACAATTTTGCTGTCATGAAAGATGAAACCCAGAAAGAAAGGGTTTTTTTTGGAGGGGGTTAAAATAATCAGTCTATAGATCTTGCATACTGACAATCTTGCTTCCAATTTTATTTTGATAAACTATAATGGTTTTCAAAATCAAAACCATCTCTATATTGTCAATTCCAAATATGAGAGGAATTATTAGATTTTATATCATAGGTGAATTCAATTACTTATTGCATGAAGGATATGGTTTTTCTGAGCTCACATTTCACTAGGCAAAATTACAAAAATAAATGAACAAACCTAATAGCATCTGCCATCTTAGTGCTTTCCCTTTTTCTGTCATCTGTCAAACGTCGAATAAAATAAATGAAGTCAAGGCCACAGCAGAAAACACTGCCAACTGCACTGAGGAGGACAACCTTACTGTCATCAGCTGCTGCTGTGCTCAGTGCACTTTGGACTTCTTTCATTACCTGGAATTAAGACATATTAAACACATGAAAAACAGAACATTGCAAAACATTGTATTCAAGGATTTTGCATTCATGCAGCATTTCTGTGCTTTGAACAGCAGGTGGCATATGCAACCAATACAGAAAATCTAAATTTAGGATAAGGTTAATTTCCAAGTTCCCTTTTTCATACAGAAAGGAAATCACGTAAAACAATACAGAAAACATCCTGAACATAGCACCACAAATCTTTGCACATCTACTCAGAAGGAAGCCATCTGGACTGACTACTAGGTAAATCTGTATAGGCTTAATGAATTCTTGAGATGATTTAAGATAAAGTCTTAATTCTTAGCAAATATGATATCTTATAAACTATTAAAACATAGAACAAACATTCAAGATATAAAACAGCAATAAATAAAAATGGCTCAAAATTGAAACATCAGATTTCCCTTTGCACTAATTTTAAATTCATTAATCAAAATATCGAAAATACTAGATTTTCAGGCTATTCTCAATCACAGTAAAACTACCAAACCAATGAGAACTTGGTGGATTACTTTATGTAAATTTTTTGAATCCAATAGCCTACCCAGGACTATCAACTAAATTTAGACCTTAGTAATACAGTATTACAAAGTATTATTTGTAATACTGACATGTAGAGTTGTACAACTTTTTGTCCTTTTGTTTTTTCAACATTAATTTAGAAGCCTTATAAAGAGAAAATGAAATAACCAATCCAAAAACAAAATTTCCATATGCTTTTAACTCATGACTTTACTGTTGCAATTCTAGGATTTTCAGTTACTTTAATATTTCCCAGTTTTCTGAAGTTTCCAAATCCAGCCACTTTGTTGCTCCTTATGCCTAAAACATATTTCCTGGAAATGTATGGGATTTCATATATCAGATTTCACTCAAGTCCTTCCCCAAATGTTGTCAGCATTAGATACATTACTCAAATTCATATCTGCTTATATTCCACCTTCAAGTAAGAGCCTGGAAAAGGTACTGTTTGGACTACAGTTCCACCCCTCACAACCCTACTCAATATGGCTATAGCATTCTGAGCACTGTAGTTTAAGAGGTATTTGTCTAAGATGCTTTATATTTAGATTGAAAGATCCAAGAGAATCTGTCTTTTTGCTTATGGACCAATGCAAATTGACTTCTCAGATTGATAGTATTATATAAATAATTCATAATGACAGCTGCAGCAACCACCCCCTCCTCAATCAGAAGTAACCAAATGGTTCTAACCTCAGGATTTAATGAATTGTTCTCCGATGATTTCGTTGACAATAATATATGTGTGAAGCCATCTTGTTTCCTTACAACAATGTCTCTGTATCGATAAGCACTTTCTGTTTGCCTCACACTGAATCGTAGCCTTTTGTCAAAAGGCTGATCCCTTCTTTCATCAATAAATCTTCGTTTGTTGGCTGTTACTCCCGTTACAGATGTCTGTATGTTGGTACCATTCGTTGCCAATGCTTCTATAAGGGTTGATGTACCTGTGAAAAGTTTCAAAGTTGCTTTGATATCAGCTTTATTAGTTTAGCACTTAAAATCCCAAATTACCATGGGAAAACTGCCATTTTCAAATATTCTGAGAATCACAAAAAAATAAGTGTCCTAACAAAAAGCCCAAAATGCAGTTGTTGGGGACAAACTTGGAATAGGGATGGGTATGGGGAACTGGATGTCAAACTGCACTGAGTTTGGACGGGCATGGGAGGAACGTCAGAGGAGATTACGCTGCCCAAAACTCATTTTGGTGCCTCAAATGTTACACCTGTTTCTGGATATATTTCACCTGCTGATTACAAAAATCAGCTCTTATACAGAACATATGGCATATACTACTCTTCACTCTGCTCACCCATAAAAAAATAGAATATTTTAATGTTGTGTTAAAATTAGTATCTTTTAAGCATGAAGGAAACACATTAAACATTAAAAGAAAAGTGCACTACATGAAAATTTACTTCTTTCATACCAAAAGCACAGATTTATGATACAAACTTTCCATTATAAATTCAACCATATCTGAGAAACTAGAGCTGCTGCGGTCTATCCATTGCAATTTTCTGAATCAGTGTGTCAGAAACAGGTCTAAAAAACAAAACACCAAGAATTTTTGGGTTGGGTTGAGCTGTGTTATCATCGTGATCAATTCTGAAGTATTATATACTACGACAACAAAGTATAATATTTAAAAGAAGGAAAATGTTTATTTTTTCACCTTTATATCTATCTCTCCACAACTGAATAAGCTGATATAATCTTCCTCTGAGCACCTTCACCAAGAAATTAATCGTATATGAAATTTTATTATGTATGACTGAGATTTTTTTTTATAAAAGTACGAATGTGCTGTAGAAAATTAGATAGTTAATTTTATATAGCTTATTTAATTTTTACGACATATGTAGGGAGGATCTCCAGCTAAACCTTCCTGTTCCTCATATATTACTTAATTGTACGATTACCTAGGCAAGGCAAGATATTTTATTTTGTTAGTATTTCTCGAATAATTTATATGGAGAAAAATCTGTGTAGCTTGAAAATTCATTCCCATACTTCTGAACATTTTTTTTGACAAGCAGTTTTTTCCATTATTATCAAATAGAAAAGTCTTTTTCTCCATCTAAATATCTTGGTGGGCATATCACGAGATGTCTCATTAAAAAAACAATTATGTTAGGTACTGTGGGAGGTAATAGAAAAAGAAGAAGATTGCATTAAGGGAAGATAAACTCAACCAAAGAAGCCATAGTCCTAAATTTGCATAACTCAATAAGGGTTGTACAAATCTTGGAAGTCTCAAATTCATAGGATTGTCATAACAATGAATGGCAAAAGGTTTTGAAGGTGTCACATGATTATTAAGCTCCTCCACTGAAGGAGGAGCTTGCAGAATTCCCTAATTCTGAGATCCTTGGAGATGCTTAGATTATATAATCTTATCCAGATCTTTGGGCTGGAAACCAGAATAACTGCATGCCTGCATTTACAACTAATCACCAGATGAACATAACAAGAATTTTAATTCTGAAAGACAAGCAGCATCTGAGGAAATAACAGAACATTTTTATAGCTCAGCTTGAATACCAAAAAAAAAATCTAAAAAGAAATTCTGAATTTTATTGGATAGAACTAAAAACAGTGACTGGAAAGTTTTATGGTTATTGCATCAAAGTATAGAGAGGAAGAAAGATTATCTAAATGGAATTAACTCGAAAATTGTTTTTTTATATACATATATAAAAATAAAGTAGTAAATATAAGAATATATATATATATATATATATATATATATATATATATATATATATAGATAGATAGATAGATAGATAGATAGATGGACAGGTTGCTTACCTGTAACCATGTTTCTTCGAGTGTACTCTGTGAATTCACACTAATGGAGAGGCTGCGCCTGCGCAGGTCCCAACGGAAACTCTTCCCAAGCTGAAGTTTAAATTTTGGCGGTAGCCACGCCCCTCCGTCCCCGGAGGGCATATAAGGCAGCCCTCGGCGTGTCCTCCTCAGTTCCTACGCCGCTAAGGCAACGAGAAAGGAAGAGGGTTTGCCAGAGGGGAAGGAAGGGCGGGCTTGTGTGAATTCACAGAGTACACTCGAAGAAACATGGTTACAGGTAAGCAACCTGTCCTTTTTCTTCGTGTACTCTGTGAATGCACACTAATGGAGACTAGCAAGCTTAAGTCTCGGAGGCGGGCTAAGCAAACCCTGACAACGAGAAACTGTCCAAACATATGTTTATTAGACATGAAAAACATGAAAAAACATGAAAAAACCATGGTCCGAGGACCCAATAAGGTATTGCATCAATACACACCAAATACCGAGAACAGACCGGTAAGGCATGATATAACCCTTGTAAGAGCACATGTGTAGGCAGGAACATCATTCTCCAAGGGAGAAGGTAGTAACAATAAGGCACAAATTGTCAGAGAACAGTGCAAACATGTACTGAACAGGAGAAAAAACAATGAAGAGAGGCACCTGAGAAGAAGGGGTAGCCATAGAGAAGTCGTAAGAGCAGAAGGTTTAGGACAAGCATGAGGATAAAACTGCTCTAGCAAAGGCTGAGTCCTTTAAAGTCCTTTGGTCTACCCTATAGTGAGACACAAATGTAAGGGGGTTGGACCAGATTGCTGCTCTGCAAATAGAGTCTAGTGGAATGCCCCTTAGAAAGGCAGTCGACGTGGAGAGACCTCTTGTCGAACGCGGGCGAACCGACGGGGGGGGAGGCCGTTTGGCTAGTTCATAGGCCAGTTCAATGGCCTGAGCAATCCAGTGTGAGAGTCTTTGAGAAGAAATAGGATTGCCCAGTTTATCTGGGGCATGGGCCACAAAAAGTTTTGGGGTCTTTCGAATGTCCTTAGTACGGTCCCGGTAGAAAAGAAGTGCTCTACGCACATCAAGGAGGTGCAGTCTCCGCTCGAGGGAAGACGAGGGGTCCGGGAAGAAGGCGGGAAGGACAATGTCCTGGTTAAGGTGAAAGGCCGAGACCACCTTGGGGAGGAAGGTGATGTCCGGACGGAGAACGGCGCGGTCGTGATGAAAACGGAGGTAGGGTTCATCAACCCGAAGGGCCGCCAGCTCCGAGGGTCTGCGCGCTGAGGTTATGGCCACCAAGAAGGCAACTTTCCAGGAAAGGAGACGTAGGTCGGTCGAGGCCAAGGGTTCGAAAGGAGAAGCAGTGAGCTGGGAAAGGACAAGCTCGAGGCTCCATCCTGGGGTAGGAGGTTGGGCCGGTGGGCAGATGTTGTTGTATCCTTTCAAGAAGGTCTTGACGAGGTGGTCGGAGAACAATGATGGTCTACCATGTCGTTGAAAGCACCAGGATAGAGCAGCCAGGTAAGATTTTATAGAGGCAAGAGAAAGTTTTTGCTCTGCTAGAGACATAAGGAAGTCCAGCACAATCGGTACCGAGGTTGGGAAAGCAGTGATTCCTCGGGAGCGAAGAAAGGAACGAAAGCGAGAGACTTTATAAGTGTAGGCCCTGGTTGTAGCCGGCTTGTGAGCTGCGCGGAGGACCTCTTGTAAGTTCTGCGGGAGGGAGGTCAGGCGAGAATCCTCCAAGCAGTGAGATGTAGAGAGGGGAGATCCGGGTGTAGAATCTGGCCGTTCTCTCTGGATAAGAGGTGTGGTAGAAGAGGCAGAGTGAAGAAGGTCGCCTTGGAAAGACGAAGAAGAGCCGGGAACCACGGTTGACGAGGCCAGGCTGGCGCTATCAGGATCGCCGACATCGGTACCGACCGGAGCTTCTGGAGGACCTTCGGTATCAGAGGAAAGGGCGGAAAGAGATAGATCGGTTCCGCCGACCAGTCCAGAAGGAAGGCGTCTCCCAGGCAGCCTGGAGAGGAGGACGGGAGAAGTCTTGCCCCGTACCGAGGCAGCTGAGCGTTCTGGGGAGAAGCGAAGAGGTCTAGGGTGGGGAAACCCCATTTGAGAAAGAGAGAAAGAAGAGTCTCGGGGTCGAGCATCCACTCGTGGGAGGACGTCGTCATTCTGCTGAGGGCGTCTGCCAAGTTGTTTTGGATCCCGGGAAGGTGAATCGCCGAGATTTGGATGTTGCGGGCTATGCACCAATGCCACAGCTGGGAGGAGAGAAGCATCAGCTTCCTTGAGCCCGTGCCGCCCTGCTTGTTGATGTAGAATACTGCTACTGTGTTGTCTGACTGTACGAGGACAGATCTTTGGGAGATCAGGCGGGAGAAGGCTTTCAGAGCCTTGAAGATAGCAAGGAGTTCGAGAAAGTTTATGTGATTGGCCTTTTCGGAAGGAGACCAGAGGCCTCGAACAGTGAGGCCCTTCATGTGGGCTCCCCAGCCGAAATTGGATGAGTCTGTGGTTATGGTGATCGAGGGAGGAACCGAGTGGAACGGAAGACCCCTGCAGACGTTGGAGAGGGACTTCCACCAAAGGAGCGACCGACGAACATGAGGCGGGACCGAGAGAAACCTCGAGTTGGGGTGGCGAAATGGCTTGAAAACATCTATGAACCACCTCTGCAGGGGCCGGAGACGGAGCCTGGCGAACGGGGTCGTGAGGACTGTGGAGGCCATGTGGCCCAGCAGTATTTGGATGGATCGGGCCCGAACCCTTCGGTGGGTCTCGCAGAAGATGATTTGTTGACGGAGAGCTAGAAACCTGTCGAGCGGGAGCGAGACAGACTGAGCGATTGAGTCGAACAGGGCGCCGATGAAGCGGATTTTGTTCGACGGGTTGAGGTGAGATTTGTCGTGGTTTAACTGGAGACCGAGAGAGTCTAGAAGAGAGAGGGTGTAGTCGACGTGACGACGGAGTAGGACAGGGTCGGATTCGACCAGAAGCCAGTCGTCTAGATAGGGAAAAACTGTGATCCCCTGGAGCCGGAGGTGGGCAGCCACGACAGCGACGACTTTGGTAAAGACCCTTGGGGCGGTAACGAGGCCAAAGGGTAAAACGGTGAACTGGTAGGTTTGGTCGAGGATCTTGAAAGAGAGGAAGCGCCTGTGGTTTTCTCGAATCGCCACGTGGAAATAGGCGTCTCGGAGGTCTATAGACACGAAGTAGTCTCCGCGGTGAAGCATCGGGAGGATGGAGGCGATGGAGACCATCCTGAACTTGGTTGGGCATATGAAGACATTGAGCATGCGTAAGTCCAGAATTGGGCGGAGGCCCCCACCCCTCTTCGGGACCGTAAAGTACCTGGAGAAGAAGCTTTGAGGGTCCTGTGCCGATGGAGAAGGCCGAATAGCCCCTTTGGCGAGGAGGGTGTCGACCTCTGCGAGAATTTGTTGAGAGGGGTTGGAGAGAAGGACCTGACCGGTGGGAGGGAGTTCCTCGAATTCTAAGGCATAGCCTTCTTGGACAATTTTTAGAACCCAGGCATCTGAAGTAATAGATTTCCATCGGTGAAAGAAAGGAGCCAGGCGGTCTATAAAGAGACCATGAGGTTGATTTGGTGGGGGAGAGGGGTGCGGAGGAGTGAGAACGACATCGGTACCGGAGAAAGAGTCTCTGGAAGGAGAGATGGCGTCAGGAACGCCGGATAGGTTGACCAGCGGTGGGGGTGACCCGGCCGCGTTGTCTTTGAGGTTGTGCAGCCCGACGGGGCTGTTGGCGATTTTGGTTGTTCGATACCGAGGGACGTCTGAAAGATTGCTGGCGGTAAGAAGGAGGCGGGAAGCGTCGAAAGCGTTGAGGAAACCACTTGGTGCGGTGAGCCTGGGGTTGATCGCCGCATTTAGTGGCCAGAACTTTAAAGTCATGGTTGGTTTTAAGTTTGTCATCGGTGCCAGCATTAAAGAGGCCCATGGCGTCGAAGGGGAGGTCCTCGATGACCTGCCTCGAAGAAGAAGATAAACCGGAAGATCTCAGCCAGGCGTGGCGGCGAATGGCAATGGCGTGGGCGATCATCTTGCCGGCCGTGTCGCCAGTATGCTTAGCCATCTGGATTTGATGATGCGCTAAGGAATCGGCCTCCTGCTGGAGGGTGGACATGACCGACCGGTCTTCGTCAGACAACTTCGCGAAGAAGGGCTGAGCTTTTTCCCAGAGGATCTGCTGGTATGCCCCCATACAGGCCCCATAGTTCGCCATTCTACAAAGTAGAAGGGCTCCGGAGTAGAGTTTTCTGCCAACCGCGTCGAACCTTTTACCCTCTCTGTCTGCAGGGGTAGTGGATTCACGACCGGAGGACTGAGAGGCCTTCACGACCATGGAGTTCGGGTCGGGGTGGTGTTTAAGCCATTCTAAGGTGTCGTCATCCGTACGATACCAGGACTCGATTCTCTTCGAGGTAGGAGGGATCGAGGAGGGGGTTTTCCACGAAGATTGGATAACATCGAGGAGATAGGGTAAGAACGGCAACAGCGTGGCTGGAGGGGCCTGGGCTTGGACCCGTTTGAAAACCGGGTCAGTTACTGCTTTGGAAGTCTGTTTAATTTCTAAACCCAGGGCATCAGCCATTCTAATCATTTGCTCGGAGAAAGCCCGAATGTTGTCGGTAGGCGAAGGAGGATCCACCTCATAGGCATCATGGGGAGGAGAGAGATCGAGGCCTAAGGATACCACCGAGGCCGAGAGAGCAGAATCCGGGCGATCAATATCTATCTCATCGTCCCCAGCCCCTTGAGGGGACTGGGGAGGAGATGACAACACAGTCTCTGGTGGCGGCACCGCCTCAAGAGCAGGAGCTATCTGCGGCCGAGTTTGTTTGGAGGCCGAAGCCTGGACCGCTCGAGCCAGGCGAGTGGTTTGTCTACCCCGTTCCGGTGTCGAGGTCGGGGGAAAGAGCTGCTGACGAGATGAACGATGAGAAGCAGCAGGTCGAGGAGATGGGACCCTGACCACTGTCTGAGTGGAGTGGTGGGGTGAGTCCTGCAACTCGCCGTCCGAGAGTTGGTGAGGAGAAGGCTGGCGAGGTCGCTGAGCGGGAGCGATCGGAGAAGACCTTCTAGAAGAAGTTGCCGAAGAAGGGGCATCCATCTTGGAGGAGGCAGAAGAGGAAGAGCGCTGGGTTGCCCTCTTCTTAGCGAGCGGTTGTTTTGTTGGAACCCTCAGGGATTTACCCGGTGTGGGAGGGATCATTGCTGAGTCGGACTGGGTCCAACGAGCTTCCTCATGAGCCCTTTTAAAGGCGATCTTCATCGCGGAGGTCGATGGAGGAGCCCCGAGCTGGGATCGAGCCGAGGAAACGGAAGCTACCGAGCTCGACGTCGAGGAAGGGCCGACCCGACCAGAACGTGTCGACACCGTGGTCGTGGTGAGAGTGCACGGTGGTTTAGCGACCTTGGACGACCTGGAGGCTCTGGACGCCTTAGACGAGACCGAAGGGGCTTTAGCCGCTGAAGACGACATCGGTTCCGGGTTACGCGGCGACTTCGTGCCCGAAGTCGACGGAGCGGGTTCAGGAGCGAGCGATTTTTCGTAGAGCGCCGCTCTAAGCCTCGCGGCTCTATTTTTGCGAGCCTGGGCCGTTAGGGCCAGGCAGAAACGGCAGGTACCGACGACATGTGCTTCTCCAAGGCAGTAGAGGCACTTGGCGTGGCCGTCGGAGTCAGGAATTTTAGCGGCACACTGAGTGCAGCGCTTGAAGCGAGTCGTAGACATGAGAATCCGAAGTGAACCTTGCGGCGGAAAAAAAGGAACTGAGGAGGACACGCCGAGGGCTGCCTTATATGCCCTCCGGGGACGGAGGGGCGTGGCTACCGCCAAAATTTAAACTTCAGCTTGGGAAGAGTTTCCGTTGGGACCTGCGCAGGCGCAGCCTCTCCATTAGTGTGCATTCACAGAGTACACGAAGAAAAAAGATAGAGAGAGAGAGAGAGAGAGAGAGAGAGAGAGAGAGAGAGAGATTTATATTAAATTATAAATTAATCAATTATGTTTAACTTGCTTTTACTAGAGGATTTGCCAGAAGAATCATCTCCAAGATTTCCCAGTTTTTAAGTATTTCATGTTGATAATCTATTGAAACTATTAGTGTTGAAAATGTATACAAAAAAGAGCTATATTATCTCCAGTTAAGAAAATAACTCTAGATAAAGGGAGGATTCTGTTATTCTATATACTCATGCATACATCTTAAAATTTTAGCAAAAAATCAATTGAACAGCCTGGGTCAACGTATCCACAGGTCAATGTGAGTACTGCACCTTAACTCACATCAAAAAAGGAACCATCCCCTTTTTAAAGTAGAGTGACAAAAGCCAAGGACCTCCCGGGAGAACCTAGATATACGCTCACTCTGTGAAATAATGTTTTTATTGAGTGTTATGTTTAATTTTTTTATAATTTGGAATTTTTATTATAGTGAGTATGTTATCGTCATTTTATACTTTTGATCAAACTCTGGCCCTCCAGCTGTTTTGCCCTCCAATTCCCAGAAGCCCTAGCTAGCTTGTTCAATGGTTAGGAATTCTGGAAGTTGGAGGTCCAAACAGCTGGAGAGTCGGAGTTTGAGGATACCTGCTTTTGATATTAAGCAAAGTAGTTGTGGCATTGCCATTTATATGTATGTTAACTGCCCTGAGTCCCTTTGGAAGAGAAAGGGTGGTATAGAAATAAAGATTATTATTATTATTATTATTATTATTATTATTATTATTATTATTATTATTAAAGTAGCACTGACCCCCACCCCCCAACTCAAAAATGGTGCCACTTCTGACTTTTTAAAATGTCTGAGTAGTGAAATGGCAGAGGTGGCACTCTTTGCAGAATGACCCTTGACATATCCAGTTTTGAAACAAAAATTTACCCTCAACTTATACATGTAGCTACAGTACCTGTCATGCCACGAGGAGGCAAAACATTACCTGCTGCCCTGTCTCTTTAAGATTCTAAAGGGGCGGAGCTTAGCAGTTATTTTTGTCAGTTAGAATTTGTCAGTTGGTGAGGCTCTGCAAGGAAGTGTAGGAAGTAAAAGGATCACAGAAATTCACGTCACGTTGGAACTGTATTCAAATTAGATTAAAAAGCCACAGACTACAGCAATAGAGAAAGCCATGTCAACACTGCATTGAAGTCATCTCAAAGATACAAAGAATCCAGTCATAACAAGACTTTATACTCTGTGGCAATATCTATCCAGAACTGCATAGACTCAAAGATTTCTTTCCTCACAAGAGACTTCATAGTGGCAACAAGAGGAAAAGAGATCAATTTTGTCTATTAATAAAATATTTTGTTTTACATAACACAGTGTCCAATCTGTCCTTCGTGCTATGGGTCCTTCCAGTTCATTTAGTTAAGCATGGAGGCAGAACAGTACCTGAGACCAATAAACTTGAAAAAACGGATCTGTTTTCATAAAGTGTGATAGACAAAAGAAAGCACTCAATTAAAAAAAAAACCTAAGACATTTAATCATTACTCACAGTAGTATCACTGCATATTAAAACACAGGTAACCCAACCTATGGGCACTTTCATGGAAGTTAGTCTCACTGATTTCAAAAAGATTTTGACCAAGTGTTAACACATGCAATTTGATGCAATTTTTTCCACAATTTCTCATGAGACTTTTTCAACTTGAAATTTAATCAATGCCATAGGATTCATCAATGTTTTAATAGCTTAGTTGAATTTCACTTTTTGTTAAATACATACACAGTACTGAACCTGAAAGTTGTTAATAGAAGTGTTATCCACAAATTTAGAATATGAGTACACTCCTTTTGGTCATTTAAACTGTTATGTTAGCAAGATATATTGAAATGTTCGCTAAATAAATGGAAGTTAAAATATGAAGGAGCTGTAATTCACTTTATTTTGTATCAAATTACTTCAAGCAGAAATTCTATTATAGTAAAAGACATGGGAAAGTTTCTGTGCATATGCAAAACAGATTAGTAAAATGCCATTTAAACCAGATTATATAAAATAAAATGAACCACTTGGCTGCTACATCTGCCTGTAAAATTCATAATCTATGGCTTGTTTCCTTTGTTGCATTCCAATGGCAAATACAGTAGAATCTCACTTATCCAACATAAACGGGCTGGCAGAATGTTGGATAAGCGAATATGTTGGATAATAAGGAGGCACCAAGGAAAAGCCTATTAAACATCAAATTAGGTTATGATTTTACAAATTAAGCACCAAAACATCATGTTATGCAACAAATTTGACAGAAAAAGTAGTTCAATACGCAGTAATGCTATGTAGTAATTACTGTATTTACGAATTTAGCACCAAAGTATCATGATGTATTGACAACATTGACTACAAAAATGTGTTGGATAAGCCAGAACGTTGGATAAGCGAGTGTTGGATAAGTGAGACTCTACTGTAGTTCTACAGTGAATTGCACACAGAAAAATCTTAAGCACAAAATCTGATGCTACATGGGAATCTGGACTGAACATAATCTTAAAGTAATGTTTAAGCTGTAAAAAGAGCCATAATAATTTGAACATAATAATTTGAGCACTGGGCATAATAATTTGAGCACTGTACCAAGATTTTGGAGACCAGAGATAAATCTCAGCTTGACCATGGAAAACCACAGACTGACCTTGAGCAAATTCAGACTCAGACTAAGCTTCAGAGGAGGGCTAAGACCACTCTTCTCTAAACATATACTGTCCACAAAACCCAATTATACCCAAAGGTTTATAAATGAAGCCATATAACAATAATGTGTCAGGTACTTTTAATTCTGAGATAAGGTCATCAAATGATTTGAAGCAGTCTTTCTTTGTAAAAAGTTACACTATATTCTCAAATCCCAGTTCTATCCCTGCGTACTGCACTACTGGCTCAGTTCCAACGTGAAGTGTCCATGTTACTACAAGACAAAAGCCTGAGAGAATTCTAAATCTCTCCGTTTTCTTCTTCCAATCTTGACATCACCAGCATTTATAGGGAAATTTGGAAATAATCAGAGCTTAGGGCCACCCTTTAGTAGTTGCAATATTTAACGTCTTTCCAAATCTGCCCATTCAGGATATTGTACCTCCAATATCTCCCCAGTCTAGTGTTATGCTTGCCAACCATGAATGCATGATGAGTTCTGAAACTGGAAAGGTCAAGTTTGCCCTTTTTGATTGATAATCTCAGTTTGTTGTATACAGAGAAGTGCTTCTGACTGGTTTCCCAAATAAGATATATCTATTTGGAACAATACATTTATTTGGATGAAACATTTCCAAGGGAAGTAGATCAACAGTCTTCAAATGATATTTGTAATTCAAGAAGCCATATTTATTTTAGAATCATTTCTTTCCTCCCAGAGGTTAACATTTTCAAATTGTACTTTATATTTGGAATCCATATTTACATGCATGCAGCTGGGCAGATAGGAGTAGATTAGTTTTGCCCCTCCTTCCCACAGCAGCCCTTCCAACTCCATGAATTTGGGTTAGGAAACCCTGATGAATGGGCATGAGCAATGAGGAGGAACAAGAGAGGATCTTCCAAAATTGGACAGAGAGATCTTCTAGCAGCTAGAAAGAAGGAGGTTTGCATGAGAAAAGGATGAATGAGCGAGCGGGTTTGTATGAATTCATAGAACACCATTCAAAGAAATACAATTATAGGTAAGCAACTTGTCCTTCTTCTACATAGTCTCTGTGAATTATACAATTGAAGACTAGCCAGCTAAGGTGTAGAAAGGCAGGAAACCATGCCAAACAGACACGAGATACAGTGCAAAACACTTTTAAAGTTTATTATAACAAGAGAAATCACAATAGGTGATAATTCAAATGAGAAATTAAGTTGCAACGTTGGAACTATGCAATGTAATAATTCAAGTAGTTGAAAGGCAACATATAACAAGATAGTGCTAATGCAGTGAAGTAGTTATAGGTACAAAGTGGTAGTAACCTTAAATATAAAATAGTGCAAATATTTTTTATATTTTTTTTAGGTATCAAAGGTAAACTGATTGCCCAAAGGCGGTGTCATAATGTGACCTAGAGTGCAGTCTATAGTGCAAGACAAAGGTGAGGAGTTGGACCAGATGGCAGCTTTGCAGAGTCCGATGGAATACCTTGAAGGAATAATAATAATAATAATAATAATAATAATAATAATAATAATAATAGTTTTATTTCTTGCCTAGTTTCCTGGTGGCTCAAGGCTGGTTACAGCATTACTAACTAAAACATAAACACATAATCATTTTAAAACACTTTGTAAAATACACATACTAAAACATATCTCCAGAAAATAAATATCAAATTACACAAAACAAAAACCAGGCATACAGTGGAGTTTAAAATTCACAATCAAGGTTGACTGGGTAGGTCTTCCGGAAGAGATAGGTCTCCACTTGTATCTTAAATTCCAACAGCTGATCCAGCTGTTGGAGCTCTACTGGCAGATTGTTCTACAGTCAGTTCTACAGATGAAAAGGTCCTCTGGGTGGTGGTTGCCAGTCAGGTCTTGCCTAGTTTGAGTAACTACGCCCCAGAGGATAGGAAAACCAGGAGATATTTGATAGGGCTTCCCTAGTTAAGCAGAAACACATAAAGTATCTCCTAATCTAAGCCAAACCCTTGATTGGTTTTTATCCGCTTTATAGGCACTTGAATGAAAGTGTTCCTTAAAGGAATACTCTTTATCGACTCTTGAATAAATGTGTTCCTTACTTTGACTGTGCTTTTCCTGCATGGCAAGGGGTTGGCCTTAATGGCCCATGTGGTCTCTTCCAACTCTATGGTTCTATGACATTAAGGCCTTTTAGATGGTTCCCTTGAAGTTTCTTTCTATTCCGTTCGAATTGGTATTGCTCACTGCCGAACATTTGCTAGTCTGTTCTTGTCAGAAATAAACTTTAGAGAAAATCTAGGAAGATGAATTATTTGTGACATACAGTAGAGTCTCACTTATCCAAGACTCGTTATCCAAGGTTCTGGATTATCCAATGCATTTCTGTAGTCAATGTTTTCAATATATCGTGATATTTTGGTGCTAAGTTCGTTAATACAGTAATTACAACATAACATTACTGCGTATTGAACTACTTTTTCTGTCAAATTGTATAACATGATGTTTTGGTGCTTAATTTGTAAAATCATAATCTAATTTGATGTTTAATCCCTCCTTATTATCCAAGATATTCGCTTATCCAAGGTTCTGCCGGTCCGTTTACCTTGGATAAGTGAGAATCTACTATAATGCTAAAATTCAGAATAATAAAGTTGGCTTTGTACAGGTGTCTAAAATACAAGCTTATCACCTCACTATAGAGAAAAGGCAGAACTATTCAATAACTCCTTTGCTTTGGTTTTCTCCCAAAAGGAAAAAAAGTGTTCAACCTGGAGAAAATGAAACAGATGATATAGTAGGGGAAATGTAGTATAAGATAGTTAAGGAGGTAGTAAGGCAATACTGGACTACTGTAAATGAATTTAAGTCTCTAGGACCAGATAAACGACATCCAAGGTTATTGAAAGAACTGGTAGAAGTTATCTCAGAATCACTAGCAATACTCTTTGAGAATTCCTGGAGAACAAAAGTCCTAGAAGACTATAGGAGGACAAATTTTGTTCTCATCTTCAAAAAAGGGAAAAGAGGAACCAATTACAGGTGGTCCATAAGTTACTAACAGGATAGGTTCTGTAGGTTTATTCTTAAATTGAATTTGTTTGTAAGCCTGAACAGGTCCATTTTTAATTATAACTTCTGCAAAATATTAGCTTTGGATAGCACAGGGAAGGGTGCCCCTGTTCAGAAGATTTCACTTGTGAAAATTGGATTTTGAAAAATTTGGCTTGTTGTGGAAACAAGGATTGGTGCTAAGGCTTCAGTTGAGACAACCTTTCCCCACAATAACTTTTTCAGGAGTGAATGTCCCTTCTGAGGGGTAGTTTTCTCTCACTTCCTGTTGTCTTACCCCCATTCTTAACTATGAGTCATTTGTACGTTGGATGTTTGTAATTTGGAGACTGCCTGTATAGTGATTTTTTGTGCCCATGAGTGGCGTCTAGAAAAGTATAGGGTAGAATAGAGAATATACCATATTTAGCACTTTCCATGTGAAACAAACGATATACTCTATAGTTCACCAGTCGTCTCCTGGGAACCAAAATATCGGAAGGATACATAATACATAAAGACAATACGACCCGCTGACGAACAGATACAGAGGCTAGAATCATTGACTCGAATGAGTCCCTTTCTCAGTGAATATCTCTGCTTTCCCAAAAAACCAGAAACTACCTTGCTTCTCAATATTATTGTTATTTTATTTATTAAATAAAGCATGTATCCGCGAGATGAAATTTAGTGCTCAGTCTTGAATTTCACACTTCAATGGTGCTCCGTGACTGAAAGTTTGAGAACCCCTCAGTTAGACAATGCCACTGTTAGATGGATTTACAATTGGTTGACTGACTGAACCCAAAGGGTGCTTACCAATGCTTCCTCTTCATCTTGGAGAGATGTGACCAGTGAGGTGCCGCAGAGTTCAGTCCTAGCCCCAGTGTTATTCAAAATTTTTTATCAATGACTTGGATGAGTGAATAAAGGACATGCTATCAAATTTGAGGATGACACCAAATTAGGAGTTAATACCCCTGAATCAAAATCCAAAATGACTTTAACACATTACAAAACTGGAGCAAAACCAATACAATATTTCAACAGGGAGAAATATAAGGGGCCACACTTAAGCAGGAAAAAATTCACAGATATAGAATGGCTGGCTTGACAAAAGTGCATGTGAAAAGAATCTAGGAGTCTTAATAGACCATAAGCTGAACACGAGTTCAGTGTGATGCAGCAGTTAAAAGCCAATGCAATTCTAGGTTGTATCTATAGGATTATAATGTCTAGCTTGCAGGTAGTAATAGTATTATTCTATTGTGCTTTGGTCAGACCTCATTTGGAATCTGTCCAGGTCTAGGCATCACAATTCAAGAAGGATATTAACAAGCTGAAAAATGTCCAGAGAAAGAAATGGTAAGAGGTCTGGAAGCCATTATCTATAAGAAGTGGCTTAGGTATATCGTTATGTTTAGCTGGTAGAAGCAAAGGTTAAGAGTTGACATGATAGCCATGATTAAACATTGAAAAATATGTCATATTGAAGATGAGCTGAGTTGTTTTTCTACTGCTCCAGAGATGGTCATGCAGCAATGTATTCAAATTACAGGGAAAGAAATTCCACTGAAACCCTAGGAAGAACTTGACATTGGAATATGCTTCCTTGGAGTGTGGTGGAGTCTTCTTCTTTGGAGGGTTTTTAAATCGAGGCTGGATGGTCACCTGTCAGGAGTGCTTTGATTGACTGACAGGATGTTGGACTGGATGGTCCTTGTGATCGCTCCCTACTCTATGATTTTAAGCATTTTCATTTAAATGTTGCTGTCAGGCAACAGAGATCACAAGGTATAAACGTTCAGGTGTACTAATGTGAATAGGTGCACAGCATACATGAGCTCAAATTTGTCTCAATATTTCTCTTATCAAGTCCTCCCACCTCCACAAATTTCCAAGTGCACACAGTTTTGCCTCCCTAATCACTAAACTAGTCAACCAGGCCCCTGGGTGTTTTGGATTTTCATCCACTTTCCCCAAAGAAGGTGAGATATTGGGTATTACTTTATTATTATTAGGTAGGTAGTCAAGTCATACGTTAAAATATAATACATTACAATTAGCCAATGTACAATGCACACGTATACTGAAACTGCTATTTTATCCCATACTACATTACCTCTGTGATTTATCAAACTAGATATTGTATATGTACTTTTACTAAACAGAACACTACTCTTCAAACATTATAACTGATGGTCTAATCCAATTTTCTCTCAGGCATGTCACAACTGGTTGCCATTCTTGCTTAAACGTCTCTCTTGTGTTATTCTGCATTAAATTACTAAATGATGTTCTCTCTTCTTTGCAGAAGTCAAGCAGACATCTCTGAACTGATGGAAATTAGAAGATTTTGAACATTGTTTCCAAATGAAAAAAATAAAATGCCACTCAAGTGACACACACTTGATGGTATTCAGATGTGAAGTACCACATTATCATATCACAATTTTAAAGTTTGTTCTCCTTAGTTGATTTGAGTGGGATCAGGCAGTGGCAAATAATAGTTATACTTTCCATAGTAAAGCTATACAAAACGTATAGTTGAGTGTCTGAGTTTCTCCAAGATGTTAATCTTCTGGCAATCAACTATAGCTAAATTAAGTGAGAATTTTTTTTCTGTTGGCTCTCTGTAGCACTATAACATTATTTAAGAACCTAGAAGCTGAATATATATTATCTACACTAACCACACTATCTACTTATAATCAACTGTACAGGGAAAAAATGAACTGTCACATGAGTAATGCACAGGAACAGTAATAACTATCCACAGAAGAAAGAACACACAAGATTGTAAGGTCAGACAATTGAATGCAACAGCAAAACCACCTGATGAATGAATTTCAAATTAATCAAGAATGATGTCAAAAAGCCAAGAAGACTGCACACTTTAATATGAATTCTCTCTAAAAATGCAGGGAGAGAAGGAACACATATCCTGTTAATATTTATGCATAGTGCTACCATATACAAGCGGCATTTGGAAAGGATTTCAGGTTTTGTATATATAAAGTAAATTTTTAAATGATTTACATTCATACAGATAGATAACAAGATCACACAATCTGTTTTTGAGAACTTTTAAGGAACCCACTTATTCTATGGCAGATTTTCCCTACTGAACAAAAATTGGGGGGCGGGGGGAATCAAGAAAAGGACAAAGTGTGATTAAATGGTTTATAGAAATCAAATTTAATAATCAAGATAGTGCTGTAAAATTAATGATAACTGTAGATTTGAAAAACATATTACACCATGTGTAACAAATTCACAATAGTATGGATGCTGGCAGTTTCTATCAGGAAAAAAAATGCCAAGCTAAATTTTACATGGCAATTAAAATCATTATTTTGAAAACATCACAAAATTTCAAATTAATTCCATATAATTAATTCCACAGACACCATTCCACTCTGTCTCCTATGTCATCAGATGGGAGCCCCTCCTCCCAAGGACTGCCACTCTGGGGCCAGAGTGAAGAATTGGGGGGGGGGGGCAGGAAGACATCATTCCACCCTGTCTTTTATGTCATCAGTTGGGAGCCCCTCCCCCCCAAGGACTAACTGCCACTCTGGGGGCAGAGTGAAGAAGGAGGGCCAGGAAGACATCATTCCACCATGTCTCATATGTCAATATAACAATATAATAATATATAATACTAATATTATGCTATACTAATAATATAACATATTGTATATACATATAATATTGATAATAATATCATAATGTAATACAATATAATAACAATACACTATTATAATTGTATATATTACATGTAATATTACTAATAATATTGCAGCTTAGAAGTATAGTACCATACAGCAATATATAATGCTTATATTGTGCTATGCCAATCTATCTATATATATAAAAGAGTGATGGCATCACGGCAATTCACAAAACAACAAAAGTACAGGCCCCCCAACCTCGAAATTTGACAACACAACCCATCATCCACGCCTCAAGGTTGATACAACAAAAAGAAAAGAAAAATAAAGTCCTAATTAGAGGGAGAGCAATAATTTTTTTTATCCAATTGCTGCCAGTTTAGAGGGCTAATCTCTGCCCACTTGGTTGCCTAGCAACCAAGGGACAGCCAGGTTTCAGTTAGGGGACAGGCAGATTTAGGCCTCACTTAGACTTCTTCCACAGATTATCTAATTTGCACTGGATTATATGGCAGTGTACACTCAAGGCCCTTCCACACAGCTATATAACCCATTTATAATCTTATATTATCTGCTTTGCACTGGATTATCTTGACTCCGCACTACCATATAATCCACTTCAGTGTGCATTTTATACAGCTGTGAAGAAGGGGCCTCAGATAATCCAGTTCTGAGCAGATAATATAAGATTAGAAATATACAGTAGAGTCTCACTTATCCAACGTAAACAGGCCGGCAGGATAAGTGAATATGTTGGATAATAAGAAGGGATTCAGGAAAAGCCAATTAAACATCAAATTAGGTAATCGTTATACAAATTAAGCACCAAAACATCATATTATACAACAAATTTGACAGAAAAAGTAGTTCCATGCGCAGTAATGCTATGTAGTATTTACAGTAGAGTCTCACTTATCCAACACTCGCTTATCCAACGTTCTGGATTATCCAACGCATTTTTGTAGTCAATGCTTTCAATATATCGTGATATTTTGGTGCTAAATTCATAAATACAGTAATTACTATATAGCATTACTGTGTACTGAACTACTTTTTCTGACAAATTTGTTGTCTAACATGATGTTTTGGTGCTTAATTTGTAAAATCATAACTTAATTTGATGTTTAATAGGGTTATCCTTAATTCCTCATTATCCAACATATTCACTTATCCAACGTTCTGCCGGCCCGTTTATGTTGGATAAGTGAGACTCTACTGTACTGTATTTACAAATTTACCACTAAAATATCACAATGAATTTAAAACACTGACTACAAAAACATTGATTATGAAAAGGCAGACTGCGTTGGATAATCCAGAACATTGTATAAGCGAATGTTGGATAAGTGAGATTCTTCTTTAATATGAAATAATTACTGGGATAGAATAATGCAGAACAATATAATCTCTAAAACCAGGACAGTAAATAAACAGGGGAATTCCACACAGGAAACAATCAGGGCCAGCTAACACCTCCCAACAAAGTATTCCCATCATCAAAGTCTGGAAAATCCTCTGTTTTCTCAGGGCCACAGACAGTAGAAGCACATAAAATATCGCAAACAACATCACTCTGAAAACAAGGGTATTCCAGACAGGAAACAATCAGGGCCAGCTAACACCTCCCAACAAAAAATTCACTCAAAGAGGAAACAGCCAGGCTTTAAAGCTGCAAGGCCATTACATCCTAATCATTTTTCCTAATTGCAGCATTCATACTTGCCTCCAACAAACAAACAAAACCAATTAGAAACATTGTATATTCACAACCTTTAGGAAATAATATCCCCTGATGGCGCAGCGTGTTAAAGCGCTGAGCTGCTGAACTTCTGGACCGAAAGGCCACAGGTTTGAATTGGGGGAGCGGAGAGAGCCCCCACTGTTAGCCCCAGCTTTTGCCAACCCAGAAGTTCAAAAACATGCAAATGTGAGTGCATCAATAGGTACTGCTCTGGCGGGAAGGTCACGCCGCTCCATGTAGTCATCCCACATGACCTTGGAGGAGTCTACGGACAACGCCGGCTCTTCGGCTTAGAAATGGAGATGAGCACCAACCCCCAGAGTCAGACACGACTGGACTTAATGTCTGGGGAAAACCTTGACCCTTGACCTTAACTACCACCAATTCCTCAATACTTTATTTCCCAGACCACCAGACTTCGCCACAGCAACGCGTGGCCGGGCACAGCTAGTATATATATAAAAGAGTGATGGCATCACGGCAATTCACAAAACAACAAAAGTAAAGGCCCCCCCAACCTCAAAATTTGACAACACAACCCATCATCCACGCCTCAAGGTTGATACAACAAAAAGAAAAGAAAAATAAAGTCCTAATTAGAGGGAGAGCAATAATTTTTTTATCCAATTGCTGCCAGTTTAGAGGGCTAATCTCTGCCCACTTGGTTGCCTAGCAACCATGGGACAGCCAGGTTTCAGTTAGGGGACAGGCCGATTTAGGCCTCACTTAGACTTCTTCCACAGATTATCTAATTTGCACTGGATTATATGGCAGTGTAGACTCAAGGCCCTTCCACACAGCTATATAATCCATTTATAATCTTATATTATCTGCTTTGCACTGGATTATCTGGACTCCACACTACCATATAATCCACTTCAGTGTGCATTTTATACAGCTGTAAAGAAGGGGCCTCATATAATCCAGTTCTAAGCAGATAATTTAAGATTATCAATATACAGTAGAGTCTCACTTATCCAACGTAAACAGGCCGGCAGGATAAGTGAATATGTTGGATAATAAGAAGGGATTCAGAAAAAGCCAATTAAACATCAAATTAGGTAATCGTTACACAAATTAAGCACCAAAACATCATATTATACAACAAATTTGACAGAAAAAGTAGTTCCATGCGCAGTAATGCTATGTTGTAATTACAGTAGAGTCTCACTTATCCAACACTCACTTATCCAACGTTCTGGATTATCCAACACATTTTTGTAGTCAATGCTTTCAATATATCGTGATATTTTGGTGCTAAATTCATAAATACAGTAATTACTATATAGCATTACTGTGTACTGAACTACTTTTTCTGACAAATTTGTTGTCTAACATGATGTTTTGGTGCTTAATTTGTAAAATCATAACTTAATTTGATGTTTAATAGGGTTATCCTTAATTCCTCATTATCCAACATATTCGCTTATCCAACGTTCTGCCGGCCTGTTTATGTTGGATAAGTGAGACTCTACTGTACTGTATTTACAAATTTACCACTAAAATATCACAATGAATTTAAAACACTGACTACAAAAACATTGATTATGAAAAGGCAGACTGCGTTGGATAATCCAGAACATTGTATAAGTGAATGTTGGATAAGTGAGATTCTTCTTTAATATGAAATAATTACTGGGATAGAATAATGCAGAACAATATAATCTCTAAAACCAGGACAGTAAATAAACAGGGGAATCCCACACAGGAAACAATCAGGGCCAGCTAACACCTCCCAACAAAGTATTCCCATCATCAAAATCAGGCAAATCCTCTGTTTTCTCAGGGCCACAGACAGTAGAAGCACATAAAATATCGCAAACAACACCACTCTGAAAACAAGGGAATTCCAGACAGGAAACAATCAGGGCCAGCTAACACCTCCCAACAAAAAATTCACTCAGGGAGGAAACAGCCAGGCTTTAAAGCTGCAAGGCCATTACATCCTAATCATTTTTCCTAATTGCAGCATTCATACTTGCCTCCAACAAACAAAAAAAAACCAATCAGAAATATTGTATATTCACAACCTTTAGGAAATAATATCCCCTGATGGCGCAGCATGTTAAAGCGCTGAGCTGCTAAACTTCGGGACCGAAAGGCCACAGGTTTGAATTGGGGGAGCGGAGAGAGCCCCCACTGTTAGCCCCACCTTCTGCCAACCCAGAAGTTCAAAAACATGCAAATGGGAGTGCATCAATAGGTACTGCTCCGGCGGGAAGGTAACGCCGCTCTATGCAGTCATCCCACATGACCTTGGAGGAGTCTACGGACAACGCTGGCTCTTCGGCTTAGAAATGGAGATGAGCACCAACACTCTGAGTCAGACATGACTGGACTTAATGTCAGGGGAAAACGTTTACCCTTTACCTTAACTACCACCACTTCCTCAATACTTTATTTCCCATACCACCATACTTCGCCACAGCAACGCGTGGCCGGGCACAGCTAGTAATATAATATATTTTATGTACCTATAATTTGTAAGCTGCTCTGAGTCCCCTTCGGGGTGAGAAGGGTGGGATATAAATGCTTCACATAAATAAATAAATAAATTATCAGATAAAATACAAATTGTGGTGTGCGCATGCTACACTGGGGGGGAGGGGGGGAGGGGGAAGAACATAATATACTGGCAAGAAATTAGAAAGAATAGGTAGACATGCTAAAACAGATAAATAAAATATTGGGAATGCAAAGCAAATGCTCTGAAATATTCCATTGTCGTATGTCTTCAAGTAATTTCCAGCGGGAGTTTCTTGGCAAGATTTGTTCAAAGGGGCTCTGCTTTTGCTTTCCTCTGTGGCTGTGTGTATGACATGCCCAAGGACACGAAGTAGGTTTCTATGGCTGAATGGGAATTTGAACCTTGGTCTCCAGAATGATAATCCAACTGTTAAACTATTATACTACACAATGTTGGCTCTTCCATGTCTATATACATATTGCTTTTCTCATAGTGGACTACACTGCACTTGACCTGGCTTTATCCATGCTCTGCAAAATCAAAATTTCAAGGTATACATCAAAATCTTCTGATCCTCAGCCAATAAAACCTTCTGTTTCACAGCTTTTACATGATCACTGTGTACATAATTATAAAAGTAGAATAGCACTGGTATGAAGTATCAATTATACACATTATCTTGAATTTTAATGGAAACAAAAAAACACAGTAGCAGAGGTGTCTTGCAATGGCAGAATAAACACAGCGTCCTAAACAATATATATCAGATGGAAGAAAAGGGATTCACATATTTGTGGTGAGCAGTATATCTTATACAGAGGATTTGGGTTGGAAAGTGACACTGAATTAGAAAGACTCATTCAATTTCACTAAAAGCAGCAATCAAAACCTCCTCTAGTTTTACAACCTCTCACAAACCTCCTTAATTTTAAGTTTCTACGGGGACCAATCAAGCAGTAAGAAGATACTGCTAATCCTCTGAAGATACCAGCCACAGATACAGATGAAACGTCAGGAGGAAATGCTGCTAGAACACGGTCAGATAGCCTGGAAACCACACAACACCCCAGTAAGAAGATAGGTTTTTAAAGAGAGAGGACAGGTAACTAATGAGATGACCTACAAGACTATCAATATTTATATTGATAGTCTTCTAGGTCATCTAGGCAATTTTCATGTTCTTTATATGGCCAGCTTTAAAAACATGATTGAGTATAATATGCTATATGATTCTAGCTGACACAACTATGGATTTTTGCCAATTATTTATACATTTGGATGAAATACTCTGCTAATTCTGTTAATCCTTTATATCTAGTCTCATAATAATAAGATTAATTTGTTTTCTTTACTCTTCATTCTCTCTAAAACACATACTATAATTACTTGAGATACTATCAAAAAACCCCACTGCATACAATTATTACCTCTGCTATAAAGGAAACTTATTAGTCTGAACATACCACTACTTTACTGTCCCTTCTCATAAATGCAATCTGCATTATAGTTACAGGGATCAGGAGGCAAAATCATATATGAAAACAGTCATAGGTAGATGCTGTTAATCCTGTATGAGTTCCCTTGGGTCTCCCCAATAACAGATGGTTATGAAAGAATGCAACATGATTCTATTAGCTTTTATGATGCGTCATCCATTCCTCCTTCTCTAGCCTCTAGTCCAGGTTATTTCCATAAGCACTTATTACAGAGAGGAATTTTATAATGTAACGTAAGGTTAACATTTGCACTCCTTGAATTTCTTGTTATGCCTAGTTGCAATCTGATGATCAGTTCCTTAAAGACCTAAAATAGCAAACATGAACATTTTTAAGATTAGCAAATGAAAGGATCTTGCAAGGAATCTGTATATGGGAATGAAACCAAAACAGAGGTAGGGGAGATCTGCTGCTTCCAATTCTCTGCAGAGGACATCAAGACAGCACTAATTCTAATTCATTCTTGATGCATTAAGATTTGTTGTTACTGTTGTTTTGATTTAATTTTGTGATGTGATTGTGTGATTATATTTTATATTGTGTTTTCTCTGTTGTAAGCTGCCTCGAGTCCCCTTGGGGGGAGATATAAATAAAGCTTTATTATTTAGTAATTGCTTACCACATAAAGGTAAGAGCAATGGTCCAAAATCAGTTTAATATAAACGTTTTTAGGGAAAAATGTCTAAAACTGTGAAAGCCAGTTGAACAATTCACATTCTTCAAATGGCTTACAAAAACTACATAAATTGTTATCTAGACAGCCCTGACCTACTAAAAGACTGAATTATCACAAATTTTGCAGAGCTGTTGAAAGGATAAATGATACAAACATGTAGAGTGTATTTTTAGAAAAGGACTTTCAAAGTAACCAGTCGGTTACAGTATTTTGGAAGCCAAAATATAGCTATAAACTATGGAACAAAAAGAATCGGGAAGGAACATAACATTTTGTGAATCTGTTCTTGAAAACACATCTATACACAAAAGGAGGAAAACAATAAGAAAAAATTACATGCAGAATAAAAACTGAGTAGAAAAGAGCCATAGTCACATATAGAGGACCTTGAAAATGCCTAGAGTAGGCATATTTTGTTGGGGGTGAATTAATGAAACAGTGGATTCTGGTCTCAAGCACATGGGAGTCATATTTTATAATGTACCATCACACAGACAAACAGCAGCTGTGAGGAATTTTTCAACTGAAAAAACAGTACCGGAGGAAATGTTTACACACTCACAAATCACTAGTACAGTAGAGTCTCACTTATCCAATATAAAAGGGGCGGCAGAACATTGGATAAGCGAAAAACTTGGATAATAAGGAAGGATTGAGAAAAAAGCCTATTAAACATAAAATTACATTATGATTTTACAAATTAAGCACCAAAACATCATGTTTTACAAGAAATTGACAGAAAAAGCAGTTCAATACACAGTAATGTTATGTAGTAATTACTGTATTTACGAATTTAGCACCAAAACATTGCAACATTTACTACAAAAACAATGACTACTAAAAGGCAGACTGCATTGGATAATACAGGACATAGGATAAGTGAAGCTTGGATAAGTGAGACTCTACTGTATAGTGTTGGCTATAAGATTCTTCCATCACCTCTCTTTTAAAAAATGCTATTCCTCCTGCTTTTATCAGTTCAAGAAGTGCCCGCACTTCTCTTGTCCTCTACTTAGCGTAGTATTGAAAACAGCCTTCATACCACTTTAAAGACAGCAGTCCGCATTTCCTGTTGCAGTTAACTGCACAGCAGGAGGTTGGGCTAGATCAGGCATGGGCAAACGACTGCCCCATTGTATGGACACAGCCTGCTGGGCTCTTTCCTCTGGCCTCGGAGCTCTGGGTAGCTGTGTGTCAAAGCCTCCGCTCAGCAAGACCACCTCCTCCTGCGGAGAGCCGGAGAGCCGTGGCACTTAAAATGGGAGTCAAACACAGGAATTATCCACCTCCCCCAGTGCCAAATGCCACTATCCAACCCTGTGCTCCCTCCCAGCCCATCTGTCAAATTTGAAAATGCAATGTGGCCCCAATGTGAAAAAGTTTGCATATGCCTGGACTAGATGGCCCATGTGGTCTCTTCCAAATGTATGTTTGTCTCTGTTCAGCTGCAGCCCAATAAAAGGTACACTCCAGAAAATTTTAGCCCCTTTAATGGAGGTGGGCCAACTGCTCATCAATAAAAATGATCCAGGGATAAGAAATGAGTAACTTTTGGCCAAGATAATGTTGGACCACAATCCCTACCAGCCATAGCCAACACAGTCAATGGTGACCAATTACAGTGTCAGGTGTCTTTTATTGCTCTATTATAGTCAAACATGCTATAGCAAGAGTCATCACAGAAGAAGCACTACCTTCCATTTGGGAGGAAAAAAAGCTGCTTGCAAGATTATACCTGCACTGTACTATTTTTATAATTAACCAATTTAGACATAATGCATTTTAAAATGTGTTATTTTAAAAAGATTTCTCTGTAATTATTGAAGAAAGTGGAGATAACGATTTCAAAGGTTCTTTAAATTGATTAATCAAATTCTACAGCTTTACTTGCCATTTTGGGACATCTGTAAACCACTTTGGAACACTTAATCCCAATGAAGTTAACTTGCACCTGAAGATAATAGAAGCTGACCTTTACAGATCTGGGCAATACAAAGACTGATCTGTACATTTCTATTTTGGAATTCAAAGAACTTTGTTCAAAAGAATGATCTTTTTGCACTTTTCTTCTAACAACATCCAAACAAAGTTCTATAAGGTGTATCATTCAAGCTTTATTCTTATCCATAAGGTCCAATATCTCCCACAAGGAAGCATTTTGGAGATCTGTTTTCTGTTGCTTGAAACATTAAAAGATCTATGGACAAATGAAAAATGTTGGGCCAACAGATGTTATTTGCTAGCTTCTCTTTGTATTGTAATTTACACATTACTCTGGGAATTGCTGGCTGTGAAAAGGCAGCTTCACAGAAGAATAAAAAAAAATAAAGTTCGAGTTAGCTAAGAGCTCTGCCTGTTTAAATAGCTTCCATTATGTAGTGCAGGGATATTTATTTACTTATTTATACCAAAACTCAAGGCAACTCACAAGGGTATTAAAATCAATACAGAGGTAAAGTAAAAGATAGTAGGAAAAGAGGAAAACTGCTCTACAGATAGATTGATTCAATCAAGAAAGATATAGTCCTGACTTTGCAAGACCTGGACAGGACAGCTGGTGAGCAGGGATCCTGAAGGTCTTTCATTCATACACTTGTCATAAGTCAAAGTTGAACAGATGGCAAACAACAACAACAACAACAACAACAACAACAACAGAGTGCATCACATGTGATTCTTGGGGCTGAAAAGACAGCATAGGTCTGTTGTGGCAATTGTACTGAGATCCATGCAAGAATGTATAACATTAACACAAACAACAAGCGGACTAGAGAGGAACTGAGAAAGACAAAAGAACAAAGCCTGCAAGAATTCCTTAAGTCTTCCTATTAACAAAATAACTAGCTAGTTATTTGTATTCAACATAAACAGATTACCCCCTGCAGGTCATGTTGTTTAATTTATATCACTCAGTGCGATTGTGAGATGCTGTAGGCTATATTTCAGAGAAGAGAACTGGTAAAACCACTTTGGAGTATTTCTTGCCTAAGAAAACCCTATAAAATTCATGGGGTTGCTATAAATTGACAGGGGAGTTGACGACTGAAGATGACCTGGTTGTCAGCCTTCGTATCTCAGTAAAAAACCTACAGGACTACACACAAATTTAAGGAAACCTGCCTCATCCACCCAAGCAAAAGCAAAAGCAAATAAAAAAACAAGCCACAAACCTTTGACAAACATCCCAGTTAATCTAATTTTTCAGTAATTCAAACAGAAAGAATGTCAGATCCAAGAGCACTAGACATAAGAGAGAGCATTTGTATATACAGAATCCACATCATGATTCCACACAGCCACAACCAAAAATAAGCATGAGATTCATGTGGTTCTCCAAATGTTGCTGAACTGCCACTCCTATCACTCCTAGACAGCATGGTGAGTGCTGATCACCTGCATTTGGAAAGTTGTACTAGCACCATTCATCCATTTTGGAATTTCCTTTTGAGATATGCTCCCTATTCTACACCTATCAAACCTTCATTCAAAGCAATAATTGAAGGAAAGATCCAAAATCTTTTGCTATAGCATTGTACTAATGCAGTTTTGATGGTCAGCCTATTAAAAACAAATTTAAACATAAACATACAAACACATGAACATTTAAAATCTGATCTTGCAAATGGAGCAAGAATTAACACAGTGACCTTGCCATGGCAGAAGAAGTACTGCACGTGGCCATCTGAGAAATCTTTTCCCCACACAAGGTGCAACTTTTGTATGAAAACTTTTGTAGGCTGGAAAAGAAAACTGGAGGAAGGGGCAAAGACTATAAAGGACAATTCCTATAAAACTAAAACAACAGTGTTTCTTTGCTCAAATTGGAAAACAAAAAAAGAAATAGAAGAAGAGATCAAAATGGCCCAACACTAGTATTTGAAATGAATTGTATGATGAAAAAAAGGAACTGAGGGAGTTGCTTTTGGCATTGTTTCTGCTTGTGCCTGTAGGGGTGAGGTTACTGCCAAAAGCGACTCAGCTCCGGAACATTTCATGGATAGATCTACGCAGGCACAAGACCTAGTTGTCTGAGGCACCAAGACCATGAAGAAGAATAAAAAAAATTCATTGTGAATTCTAAAAGCACCATAATTTCAAGTTGCACAGATTCTAAAATCTGTCTACGAACAACAACAACAACAACAACAACAACAACAACAACAACTTTATTTTTGTATCCTGCCACCATCTCCCCGGAGGGACTTGGGCTGCTCACATGGGGACAACATGGTTGAAAATAACACACAGTACAATTCATAAGACAACATCATAAAATTCATAAAACAACATCATAAAACAACCATCAAACAAGCGACCAATAGCCTGACATAGTAAACAAATACTGAGCTCGGGCGGGTGGATTGGTGCAAATCAGTTGAAAGGACAGGGTTGATGGGTAAAGTGTAGGACCCAGATGACAAGTTAGGACTGAAAGGGCAAAATGAAATAGAACACTATATCCAAGGGGCATGGAACAGTAGTAAAGTACAAGAGCTATATCTTAGGTTAAAGCTGGGGACCCAAAATTATCTGAGGGACTATTTAATCAAAGGCACAGTGGAACATCCATGTTTTTAGGTCTTTACGAAAAGTGGACAGGGTGGGTGCCAGTCTAATCTCCCTGGGGGGAGAGTTTCGGAGCCGAGGGGCCACCTATCTCTTGTCCCCACCAACTGTGCTTGTAACTGGGATGGGAGCGAGAGGAGAGCCTCCCCAGTAGATGCAGTTGCAAAGATAGGCAGGTCTCGAACCGTTTAAGGCTTTGTAGGTGATAACCTGCATCTTGAATTAAGACTAGAAATTTATCAGCAGCCAGTGGAGCTGTTTGAACAGGGGGGTTGATCGCTCCCTGTAATTCACTCCAGTTAACAATCTGGCCACCGATCCTTGCACTAACTGCAGTTTCCGGGCTGTCTTCAAGGGCAGCCCTGTCAGGCTCACTTCAAAGGACCAGTCTGAACGCAGATCAAAGATAGCTGCTCTCAAATCCAATCTTTATTGAAGAATACATGACTTTGGAAAAGTCGAGAATGACCTAATGTTTACATACAATCATTTTTATCACCTCTGATGCAACGTAACACCACACGCAAATATCATCATCAAACCCCACCCCTTGTATCACATTTCTACTATTCCCACACACTATACCAATTATAATTGTTTATACTTTCAACCCCGAGTTCCCAGGCTCATTCTATCTTCTTCTGCCAGGTGCTTCCAGGATTATTTATGTTATGACTCCAAGTCCAGGGCTTGGAAATTCAGCCCTGGGACTTGGTTCCATGACATGGCGCCCTCTTTTTCTTCGTCCTCCTCTTCGGTTCTTCTTTCATCACAATCCTGAAATAAATCAAACAATAACTCTATGTGTCCATTTTGTCCAAAGTCCCCATATACTTTTTCAGTAAGCTGCGATGGAACACTGGGTGTATTTTCCCTAAACTTTTTGGCAATGCCAACTGGAAAGTCACTTCGTTGATAACACCCTGTATTCTGAATGGTCCAATATATTTGGGGCCCAATTTTCTCGAAGGTAGCCCCAATTTGATGTTTTGGGTACTTAACCACACTAAATCTCCTTTCTCCAATTTATCGCCTTCCACCCTTTTTCTGTCTGCGAATGTTTTATACTTTTTGTGTGCTTCCTTTAAGGATGCAGTCACTTGACTCCAGCATTCTAGCATTTGAGTTTTCCATTTCCCTGCCCCTGTTTCTTCATTCTCTGTCCATTTTGGCAACTGGGGCAGAGGCTGTATTTCATACCCGTAAACTACTTCAAAGGGAGTTTTATTTGTTGCTGAATGTATAGTCGAATTAAAAGCTAGTTCTGCGAAAGCCAGCCACTTAGACCAGTCATTTTGTCTCATGTTAGAGTACATTCGAAGGAACTGCCCAAGTGTCTGTTGAGTACGTTCTACTGCCCCGTTTGTCATGGGGTGAAAAGCAGAACTAAGACTCCTTTCTGCTCCTAGCATTTCCAAGAATTTTTCCCAAAATTTTGCTGTGAATTGAACCCCTCTGTCACTGACCACTCTACTGGGACATCCATGAAGTTTGTAAATATGGTTTATGTACAATTCAGCTAGTTTCTCTGCCGATGGTAATTTCGTCAGTGCTATAAAGTGGGCCTGTTTAGAAAATAGGTCTAATACTGTCCAAATATAACGATGTCCTTTGCTAACCAGCAGTTCCCCCACAAAGTCCATAGCTACACATTCCCAAGGCCTGGTAGGTTCCGCTACTGTTTGTAATAATCCCATTGGCTTCCCTCCTCTCGATTTATTTCTGGCACAATCATCACATTGAACAACATGATTCTTTATGTCCTTCCTCATTCCTGGCCACCAACAATGTTTTGCTATTGCCTTTGTTGTTTTTGTAATTCCTGTATGACCAGCGCTCTGGTTATTGTGAAAACGATGCAAAATCTTAATCCTTAATATTGCTGGGATATACAGTTTCTTGTTCACAAACCAAAATCCCCCCTTCTGCTCCCCCTTTTCTGCGTTGGATGCGATCCACTGATCTCCTTCGTATGACTGTTTCAGTTCTTTTCCCCAACTATTTTCCCCGTCGAGTTCAATAATAGCAGTGTTCTCTCTTTGGGTTTGCGCTCTTGTTCTGACAGCTAAGCCCCATTGTTTATCAGAGAATATTGTTCCCTCTTTTGCTGTGGTTATGCCTTCGTGTTGAGGCATGCGTGAAAGAGCATCTGCCAATACATTCTGTTTCCCTTGGAAAAATTTTAATTGGAAATCGAACCTGCTGAAGTATTGTGCCCATCTAATTTGTTTGGGGGACAATTTTCGAGGAGATTTTAAATACTGGAGGTTCTTATGGTCAGACCAAATTTCAAATGGGATTCCGCTCCCTTCGAGGAAGTGTCGCCAGCATTCTAAGGCTTTTAATATGGCTAATGCCTCTTTTTCCCATATGGGCCAACATTTTTCAGTTTCACTGAACTTCCGGGACAAATATCCACAAGGTTTCAAGTTCCCATTTTGATCCTTTTGCAATAGTACTGCCCCGTATGCACAGTCTGAAGCATCGCAATGGATTATGAAAGGGCTCCGGATATCGGGGTGTTTTAGGATGGGTTCTTCTGTGAAGCATCCTTTTAGGGTTTCAAATGCCTTTTGGCATTCTGGCGTCCAACTCAGTTTGGCGCCAGGAGCTTTCACTTTTGCTGTCTCCCCTTTCCCTTTTGTTTTTAAAAGTTCAGTAAGGGGTGCGGTTATTTGCGCGAAGCCTTTTATGAAGGATCTATAAAAATTTGCAAACCCCAGAAATGATTGCAATTGCCTCCTTGTTTGAGGTACTCCCCATTCTTTTACGTCTGATACTTTAGACGGGTCCATAGCTAACCCTTCTGGAGATATCCGATACCCCAGAAAGTCAATTTGAGTTTTATTAAATTCACATTTGGACAGTTTTGCGTACAGCTTTGCTTCCCTTAGTCTCTGCAAAACTTCCCGGACCAATTCCACGTGCTTTTCTTTATCTTCGCTCACGATCAAGATATCATCAAGGAATATGAATACCCCTCGGTACAACAATGGGTGCAGTATTTCATTTATAAGCTGCATAAAGCAACTGCCGCCATTTTTTAATCCAAATGGCAAAATTTTATATTCAAAATGGCCGAATGCGCAGGAAAATGCAGTTTTCCAAGTATCCTCAGGTTTGATTCTTAATTTATGATATGCTTCAATTAAATCAAGTTTAGTAAATATGTTCCCTTTCTTCAATACGGTAATTAAATCCTTTACTAAGGGCATAGGGTATTTATTGTCCTTAGTAATTGCATTTAAATTTTGATAGTCAATGCACAATCTTAGGGAGTTGTCTTTCTTTCTCCTAAATAACACTGGGGCTCCGAGAGGAGAATTGGATGGCTTAATGAAGCCTCGCGCCAGGTTCTTATCAATATATTTCCTCAATTCCTCCTTCTCCTGAACAGACATGGGATACACTTTTGGTTTTGGTAAGTTTGCTCCTGGGGTTATTTCAATTTCTACTTCTATATTCCTCTTGGGAGGTAATTTACTTGCCTCTTTCTGATTGAAAACATCCACAAAGTCTCTGTATTCAGGTGGCAATAGCTGTGGGTCTATTTCACCTGCTTCATCTCCCTCGTCCTCCTCTCCTGCTATTTTGCTTATCTCCCATTGCGTCTGTTGTTCTTTAAATGCTAGGCTCTTTCCTCTCCAATCTACTTCAGGATTTGCCTGTTCGAGCCATGGGATCCCTAGTATTACGTGGTATGTGGCAATAGGGGCTATCACAAAGGATATTCTTCCTTCCCATTTGCCTATTTTACATGGGACCCCTCGTATTTCCTTTGTAGATACTTCCCCAGCAGCAACTGATCCATCTAGCTGCGAAAATGCAATTGGGGAGTCAAGCAACGTCTGCTGGCATTTCAGCGCTCCTGCTAGTTCCGGAGTTATAATGTTCCTAGAACAACCGCAATCCACGAATGCCCTGCAGGTGGCCCGATTCTCTAGCCCCGATAGGCAGATTGGCACTACTAGCATGCGTTTGTCTTGACTCACCAGCCTTTCCGGAGATCCTGGGGCTCGCACCTCCTCCTCCGCTCGCCTCCCGGTTGCTGGCTTGGGCTTTGAGGGTTTTGGCGGCTCCCCCTTCCGGGCACAACATTCTGCTGCTCGATGGCCCGTCTTCCCACATACAAAGCATCCCGGCTTGGGTTTGTTGTCATCTCCTTTGAAGGGGATCCCCGGCCTCCCTCCGGGCCTTTCCTGCTTCCTCGTTTCTCCTCGACCTCTCGCCACCGGTCTTTGCTGGCCGCCGCCGCCCCTGAAACGCTTTACTTGGGCCAGGGTGGATTCGACGCGCCCCGCTAGTTGTATCCAGCCCTGGAGTGTTTCTGGGTCGTCTCTGTGCGCTGCCCAACTAAAAACCTCGGGGCGTAGTCCCTCTTTGAATATCTCCACTTTGGTCACTTCAGACCACTCTGGTACCCTTTCCGCGAGATGGAGGAATTCCTCTGCGTACTCGGGCACCGTTTTGTCCCTCTGCTTTATTCCTTTAAGCTGGTCTCGAGCCCTCAATTGCTCTAGCCGGTCTCTGAACCGGTTTTCCAGTGCGGCGAGGAAGCGGGGCACTGACCTCAGGCATGGGTCGCGTCTGGCATGTAGTTGCACATACCAGCTGGCCGCTCCTCTCTTTAGTGTGTTGCCGATGGCCCGAACCATGCTTGCTTCGGAGGGGAATGTGTGTGCATTGTCTTCCATATATCCTCGGATGCTAATGAGGAAAAAGTTCAGTTCCGATGATTCCCCTCCGTATTCCAGTTTGAGATCTTCCCTCCTTTTCATCCATTCTGCGGCCCGTTGATGCTGTCTGGGAGGCATGGGGAAGGGTTGCATCGGGTTTCCTTGGACGGCCCCTTTGAACACGCCGCGCCCCACTCCGGCGGTCGTTCTGCGCGGCTCCCGAAATTCTGCCGCTGCTGTCGGCCCTTCCACCCATCCGGATACGGGCCTCGCTGTAGCCCCCGTACCTCGCCTTCCCTCGTCGTACGGCACATCCTCCTCCTCTTCCTGGATCTCCGGCTCCTCTCCGCCTTCGTCTGCTAATCCACTGGACCCGATCCCTGGCCTCATTGGTCTTTCCACCCCAACGCCCATTCGGGGGGTTGGAAGTTCTGTTGGAGTTGGCGGCCTCTGAGTTCCCAGAGCTTGCTGGCGCTCCACTTCGCGCGCCATTCTGTCTCGGAACTCCAGTTCCTGCCAGTATTCCTCATCCCCCTCGCTCCTCGCCGCCACGGGGCTCTGCGTTGAGGCGCGCTGTCCCCTCTGGCTCCAATCTCCTTCTTTACTTGGTTCTCTCTCGGCGCCATATCGGGTGGGCTCCTTCTGGAGATTCTCTTCCAATAGTGGCACCAACCTCCCCACGGTTTCCGACAGCCTGGATAAATTAGTTTCCAGGATGGATAACCGCAGGGCCACGGTCTCCGGCATGCTTCCTCCAGATCCCCAACTGGTTTCTGCAGCCGCAGAGACGCCTCTTCCTCCTCTGGGAATCCTCTGGGTCACGCCGTTCGGCCTGGGGTACCCCGTAGAGGAAGCTATGGCTTGCAGCGTCTCTTCCCCCAACGGCCGGGCCCCTGGCAAAGGCCTCCCTGCTCCATTTGGGCTTTGATCTCCTTCTTCATTCATTATCACTTCACTGCGAATCCGCAGGAGGGTGAGAACGGGATTCTCGACTTAAATGTCAGGCTCACTTCAAAGGACCAGTCTGAACGCAGATCAAAGATAGCTGCTCTCAAATCCAATCTTTATTGAAGAATACATGACTTTGGAAAAGTCGAGAATGACCTAATGTTTACATACAATCATTTTTATCACCTCTGATGCAACGTAACACCACACGCAAATATCATCATCAAACCCCACCCCTTGTATCACATTTCTACTATTCCCACACACTATACCAATTATAATTGTTTATACTTTCAACCCCGAGTTCCCAGGCTCATTCTATCTTCTTCTGCCAGGTGCTTCCAGGATTATTTATGTTATGACTCCAAGTCCAGGGCTTGGAAATTCAGCCCTGGGACTTGGTTCCATGACATGTAGTGTGTGTTACAAGATGTTTTATTTGAATGTAGCAATATTTCAGGTTAAATAATACCAGTGCTCCTGCTGAGAAAAATGAAGGATCATAATTTTTAATCTGAAAAGAAATATTTTCAGAAAAGGAAAACCTTATATAATACAGTGGCATAGCACTACCTAGATAAAGGTAAAGGTTTTCCATGACATTAAGTCTAGTCGTGTCTGACTCTGGGATTTAGTGCTCATCTCATTTCTAAGCCAAAGAGCTGGCATTGTCTGTAGACACCTCCAAGGTTGCGTAGCCAGCATGACTGCATGGAGCGCCGTTACCTTCCCACCAGAGAGGTACCTATTGATCTACTCACATTTGCATGTTTTCGAACTGCTAGGTTGGCAGAAGCTGGGGCTAATAACAGGAGCTCACCCTGCTCCCCGAATCTGAACTGCCAACCTTTTGGTCAGCAAGTTCAGTGCTCAATGGTTTAATCCGCTGAGCCACTGGGGCTCCTTATAACACTATATGGCTACTACTAAATGGAACTAATTGACAAACCAATTACTAAATACTTACCAGTCAAGCCTGGTTTCAACCATATGAATTGGATCAGACAGGTGCCTGATAGTGCCATTTACCTTTTTCTCCCAGTGTTTAATGCAAAACAAAATAGTCCCAAGAATCCCCTTTACAAATCTATCTTTACAGGTCTACGGCCCCCCATGAGGGTCTTCCTCCAGGGGCAAACCAAGAATGGGCAACTTGGAAGTCCCTGAACAGACTCAGAAGTGGAGTGGGCAGATCTAAAGACAACTTGGCAAGGTGGCACTACCTGGAGGAATCCTCCACCTTGTGTGACTGTGGAGCAGAACAAATAACTCCGCATATGTATGCTTGCCCACAATGTCCTGCCTCATGCACGGAGGAGGAGTTGTTTAAAGCTACGGACAATGCGGTTGCTGTTACCCGTTTTTGGTCTAAAACTATTTAGTTGCTTGTGATTTCCTTTTTTTTCATCATTTTAAAATGTATTTGTTATGCCATGCTTTTGACACAAAATAAATAAATAAACAGGTCTACGGGAAACCACTAAAAAGGGTAAATGATAATTCAATTTCTCTATTTGCAAGTTTCGAGACATTAAATTTGGTAATGACTTCTTATTTTGTTACTATGTTGCCCAAGTGCTTTGAGCGTTTTGGTAAGACAGCGGTCAAAAATGTGTCAGTTTACAACCCTCCCATCATGATTTTTGCAAAAATGATTCTCATCCCCTTCTATAAATCCAAATCCTGATAGGTGGATTTCTTCTCATATCCTCCATAGTGATGAAAACATGAACCATGGGTGCTTCCTTTGTGGTAAATAAAATACTCTTAACACATGAATTAACTGCAGTACAACCAAATGCTTAGGCAGTGCCTATACAAGCAGTTATCACACATAATTAACATGTCAATAGACATGTATGATTAGCCATATTGTATTATATCTATGAAGACAGATCACTTTTTGAACCAATCAATTGCTTAGCCCAATCTAAAGCTTGTGCTCCTTCTGGATCCCTGGGACAGACAGAGGATTCTACCTGACCCCCCTAATGTTAGGGAAAACTACCCTAAAATATAACAGAGGATCAAAAAAAAAAACAAAAACAAAAAACACAACAACAACAAAAAAACAAGATACTAAAAGTTGAGCATTCAGCTCATTGGCCAGCAGAGCATGAGGTGCTGTGTTATGCGGCTGTAAAGAATTCAGAGCTTAGGAAGGCAAAGATGCAGAGTCCAATCTTAAAAATTACAAAAAGTTTATTTACAATAATAAAGAATCACTCCATTTCTCAATAAGTAAATAACTGGGTCTGAGCTACTCTAACACCCATCTCCAAACTATATCTCACTATATCCAAGGGGCAGGGAAAAATCACCAAACACTACAGCACATATTCTCCATACTAAGATGAAAGAAACAGAAGTCAGATTTTAAAAAGGTTTGCAGTCAAAAAGTATCCATTTTACACAACCAATCAAAATGAGAGCAGAAACAGAGAGGAGAGAAGAAATAGATACATTCTCAACTGTCATACAGGAGACATGGGAGAAGGGAAACACTTAGCCTATACCAGTGGTTCCCAAACATATTTGGCCTACCGCCCCCTTTCCAGAAAAAATATGACTCAGTGTCCCCTGGAAAGGGGTGGGTGTGGCTTAGAGGGGTGGGCGTGGCTCCTGCTCAAGAGAGCGGGGCTGAGCCTCTCCTCTAGTCCAAGATGCAGGCCTGGGAGGGGGTGGTGGGCGGGGTCACAAATGGGCGGCCAGGACTGGGATGGGCGGAATTACGAGCTCTGAGGCAGGGCTGAGCTTCTATCCCTGTGCTGCTGTGCCTGCCAGGACACAGGGGGCGGGGCTAGAGGAGGGGGTGGGGCCTCTTTCCAAGTGCCTGATGGGGCTGAACCTCTACACACCGCCCCCTTCTAACAAGCGCCTCAGGGGAGGTATACAGAGGCTCTTGGGAAGAGCCCCTCCCCTAGCCCCGCCCTTTAGTCCTAAAAGGCCTCTTAGGAGAAGTATAGAGGCTCAGCCCTGTCTTGGGCTCTTGGAAGGAGGCCCCATCCCCTTCCCTAGCTCCGCTCTCTGTGTCCCAACAAGTGCCTCAGGAGAGGAATAGATTCTCAGCCCTGTCTCGGGCTCTTGTGTCCTAACAGGCACCTCAGGTGCTCAGCCCTGTCTCCAGCACTTGGGAAGAGGCCCCTCCCCTGTGTCCTAATAGGTGTCATCACCGCCCCCCCTGGATTGCTCCAGCTCCCACCAGGTGGTGGTAATCACTTTGGGAATCACTGGCTTATACTAAGCTAACTGAACTGTTCCTCATTGAGGACTCGAGACTTGAGCAGAGGGGGTTGAACTCCAACACCCATCATGCAGATTTTGGAGTTTTGGAGTGTGATGCCACTTATATGCAGATGACACTCTACTCTACTACTCCTTTCCACCTAAAGCCAAGAAAGCTGTCCTGACCCTAAGCTGGTGCCCATCATCAGAAATGGACTGAATAACGGTCCATTCAATAAAAAAATTGAAACTTAATCCAAACAAGACAGAGGCACTTCTGGTCAGTTGGAAGGCAGATAAGGGAATAGGAATTCAGCCTATGTTGGATGGGGTCACACTCCCCCTGAAGACACAGGTCTGCAGTTTGGCGGTCCTCCTGGACTCGGCACTGAACCTTGAGAACCAGGTATCTGCAGTGGGCAGGAGGGCTTTTGCACAATTAAAACATGTGCGCCAACCGTGCCCGTTCCCTTGAGAAGCCAGATCTGGCCATGGTGGGCCATGCCTTAGTTACATTCCATCTGGATTACTGTAATGTGCTCTACATGGGGGCTCTGAAGAATGCTCGGAAACTTCAGCTGGTCCAAAGAGCTGCAGCTGTTGAACTACACAATTCCGGGCACAATTCAAAGTGCTGGCTATGATGGTTAAAGCCCTAGACAGTTCAGGTCCAGGCTGTTTGGCTGACCACATCCCCTTGTACGAACCTGCCAGGGCCCTGAAATCTTCAGGAGAGGCCCTTCTCTCGGTCCCACCTCTATTTCAAGCTCAGTTGGTGGGAACGAGGGAGAGGGCCTCCTTGGTGGCTGCCACTCAACTCTGGAACTCCCTGCCCAGGTAAGCTAGAATGGCCCCCTTCCTGCTGTCCTTCTGGCAGCAGGCTAAAACCTTTGTATTCAGGCAGGCTTTTAAAAATTAAGATCAATTCAGGGGGTGCTGTGGTTTTAGCTTTGAATAGGCATCAAATATGTTTGAATGATTTTAACTGTGAATCTTTTAATACTGTTTATATTTAATTCTCTGTTTTAATATTTGTGTATTTGTTTATTTTAAATACTAAATGCTAATGTTTTTATGTTAAGCTGCTTTAAGACCCCTTGGGAGGAAATAAAGCGGGGTATAAATAAATACAATAATGATTTTATTGTCTGAGGTTGCCCACAGTCTTTGTTTTAATAGATACCATACTTTTAAATAGTATTTGTGTATTTTTGACTGTGCTGTGACCCACTTCGAGTCATGGGGACATGCGGGTAAGTAATAAAATTATTATTGCTGTTTTGTTGTTGTTGTTATTATTACATGTCATGGTCTGGAACAGTGGTATTCAAAAGTGGAAAGCCTTGGACCAGTGTCAGTCTAAGACATATTGGCTGTCAGTCCATGATGAGTTTTCAGGAAAGAATAAATCACTTGTAATAAATGGGCATAAATATGGTGCCAGTATCTGGCATTCTAAAGGGGGAAAGGCACGGTGAACCTTCACATCGTAAAGCTACCCTGTATGCAGAATATTCTATACCAATATAGCCATAACTATAACCAGATGTTCAGTTATGAATGATGTCTTGGTATATGGAATGATAGGGAATAAATTGGTTTATGGAGGAAACTCTGAAGAATTTTTAAACTGACTTCTATGACTAGCCTGTTGATGCATGCAGGGAACAGAAGGTAGACTCTGAGCACTAACACAATAGTTTCCTGATCTTTTACTTCATTGATAGAGGTTTTCTGGTCTGCATAGGACCAGGATGAATCAGGAGGGAAGCTATAATAAGTACAGGTGACACTGAATTGACACTAAACTAACTGCTTCCAGCAGATGTATTTTTTAAGACTATGCTGCAGTTGTAGCAGCAGCAAAAAGCCTTGTCTTGGCAAAATGAAAGTTATTTTGGGTGGTGAATAGCCTGTGGATTACAGACAATCTCTGTTCATAAACTGAGAAGTTATAAAAAGTTGCTTTAGTGAATTATTAGAAATATTATACTAATCCTTCCGTATGTATCTACATTACATTTTCAATTGGGGTTCCCATGTTGAAAACTGAAAATGGCACCTATACCTCTAATGATTGTATAAAGGAGTGAATTTAAGAAAGTGTGACTCATCATGCAATCAAGGAACAAGCAGTATTTTCTTAACTTCTCTCTTGTACACCACCATTACAAATATAGGAACCTCCTGCAATTTTCATCCTGGCAGCATTATTCTCAATGCAAGTTGAAACTAATTTAAAGCTTTGAGTTTGACCTATAAAAACCCACCATCACCTTGGGTCCTAAATAAGTCAAACAAGGCAACCCAAAATTTATTATGCTTTGTTCTCTGATCACTTTTAAAGATCAAACAGCAGCAACCTCTTGACTGCATCATATTCAAAACCCTGAGATCTTCAGAAACAGCCTCACACTTGTAAAACTATTTTATCCCAGAAGGCTGTTGAATTTAAGTGAAATCATTTTACAGACGGATGGCAAGACTTTCCTGTTTGGATTATATGTTACTAATAGAGTCAAGCAAGAATAAAGTAAGTTTAATTTTTGTATAAATACACACAGGCTCTTGACAACATTTTTAAATTGTTTGGAAGAAACAGGACAGAAACTACACAAGCCGATATTATCTCTGTGCCCCTCTTGTTGCCATAACCCTTGGGATAATACTTCTAGGCTCGAGAGACTGCCATCCTTAATAAAGCAAATCTTGTTTTTTTCCAGCTAAGGAATGGAAGAAATTTGCAGACTTTGTGAAAGTAAGAGCAGGGAGGCAAGGAGTAGTTATGACTGCTTTGTAATAATGTTTTTTTAAAAAATCTTTCCAGTTTTATTGTTTAAGCATTAATTCTATTTTGCTTAAAGATGACAAGCCTCTAAATTTGAACAGAGAAAAGCACACATGGATAACACACAACTCAAAGTAACAAAAAGTCAGAAAGCCTAAGACAACAGTAGTTGAAAAGTGCTGTCACATTCATCCATTTTGCTTCTCCAGTTCAGATATTTAATACACAAGTCACAGAATGCCAACTGGCATATTTCCTTGCTTTCTTCTCCTTCTCTCTAATTTTTCACATGATCTCCTTATCTTGCCTGTTGGACTGAATTTCTCTTTCTTTCCACTGAGCTTCCTCCTCTCCCACTTCTGAACCTTCAATATTCTATGAACCTTTTTGCTTCCTTCTGCTCACACTTTTCTATTTTCTTCAGTTCCTCTCTACTGTGCAGTTCTTTATGCCACGGCTGTTTCAAGGCACAAAGAGTCAAGAAATACAATCAACCTACTAAAAGACAGGCTAGTCATATTTTTCTGGTACAGGCATACATAAACTTTTAGAAAATGTACAATCTGTTACAAAACTGGTAAGTATTAATCCATATCAATGTTTTTCATTTTGAGATGTTTATTTTGCAAGGTGAGATAAAAATACAACAAATATGCTATTTATGTATTCATTTATTAACATAATGACATTCGGATTATATTACAAGACCCTACGGCAATAAACAGAACTCTGGGTGCTACAGTTCAAAACATCTTAAAAAGCAAAGTGTGAGAAAGACTGCTTTAGAAAAATGAGGCTTTAATACTCTTGTTCTATACAGAATGTATTTAAGTTTCATCGTAAGCAAAGTGAGAACAATATTCCAAGATCAAGCAATTATATCCATGGTCTACAAGTGTCTATAATTGGGATCATATAAATTTTGGTTCTCAAAATTGTGTTCCTAGAACGTTTAGTTAAAGAACACATGCAGCATATAAGACCCAATGTTCATATTGTCAAATTGCATGCTATGAATCATGATGTAAAATCTTACCACAGCACCTAAGAAACACAACAGCTCTTATCACATTGCTATTTCTTCTAGTTCACCCCACCCACACTATCAAATTATTATGGAATATCAAACTCTCCTATTTCCGAATAAGTCAAGATCTTTCCTCATAACCAGCAACAAATCTGAGAAAGGCAAAGGGATATTTCTGCTCATCAATCTGGCCAAACAAAGGACAGTGGCCACTGGCAGCTTACATTCTGAATTTCTGCTTCATAGTTCTAACACAATAAACAAAAAATAACTTCAACATTGTCTTTAGTTCCTAGCTGGTAAGTACATTTCACAACCCTTTGCTCCGCAAATATATTTATACACACACACATACAGTAGAGTCTCACTTATCCAACATAAACGGGTCGGCAGAATGTTGGATAAGCGAATATGTTGGATAATAAGGAGAGATTAAGGAAAAGCCTATTAAACATTAAATTAGGTTATGCATTTACAAATTAAGCACCAAAACATGATGTTATACCACAAACTTGACAGAAATAGTAGTTCAATACACAGTAATGCTATGGAGAAATTACTGTATTTACAAACTTGGCACGAAAATATCACGATGTATTGAAAACATTGACTACAAAAAAGCGTTGGATAATCCAGAACGTTGGATAAGTGAGCGTTGGATAAGTGAGACTCTACTGTATTTTGATTGTTGAATCTCAAAGTCTGTATGTTGTTATTTTTCTCTCTCATATATCACAGTAATATGCCTAAAACAGCCACTAAGAGCCATTCAGAAAACTTTTACTCCTGCCAATTTTTTGGGGACCCCAATATTGAGTCAAGGGCATTGCATTTGGAGTCAACACTCAAACAATGACCTATCCTGTTGTGAATAGTTTAAGATTTGGAAACTCTTTGAAAGCCGACAAAGATCTGCCTCCCAGAGTTTGTGAATGGGCTGTGTTATTCTCCAGAATTGCTTTTAGCTGGTTGATGATGTGTTGCCGTGGTCCCAGCGGAGGACTGGAGATCACTGTTTTACTGATGCGACATGTATTCCATCAAACAAGTGCGAACTCATTTTTATTTACATTTGTACCACAATAACATTTTTGTAATGACACTGTGTGAACTACCTTGTGGCATCAAGTGCTAACCATGTCAAATACATTATCTCAATTCCAGATTGTAGCATAGCAAAATATGGAAATGTAAAAAGGGGTACATGTGTGAATGTAAGGCATTGTAATGCAGGAGTATTTTCTAGTGAAAATTATACCCAGTTAAAAAAAATCTTCCTCATTTGAATGTTATAAGAAAAAGCAGATGCAGCCTTTTCTCTGTTCTAAGTAATAACAAACAAGTCCATGGAAAACTGATTCTTGTCCTCCAAACTGGATATTATGCACTGTCATCAAATTACATCAGCTGTTTTTCTGACTCACTGAGAAGAGTCATTACAGATTCTGAAAGTATTTTTTTCTATTTCCTTTTTCTCCACTATTTCCTTAACTATTTTGCTACATGGACTTTTAATCACAAATTGGGCAAACAGTGTTTTCCAAATTTATAAATTTGTAATTTACAAACAAAATTCCCATCCTCTCATCAGTCTTCCTCAAATACTCACTGGAGATAATTTTAATTATATCTATATCACAGCTGTGTCACGTCCTTAAAAAATTACAGCAACAACATTCAATCTCTTATTAGGACTAAGTAAAGACACACAAAGTTATAAGCCAACTTTTAAGATTTGCAGCACACTCTCTTGGATAAATATTAAAAGGGCAAGGAAAAGAAGGGAAACTATTTTTCTGATAAAAACAAATCAGCATCACAGACAGTTGGTTGCAAAGTACTCAGTATTTCTCAACTGCCATTCAGAAAGCTCTTTTGGAGTTTTCAGGTTAGTACATGCCCACTTGCACAAGACATAAAGTGGCAGCAAAAGCTAACTGTGGACATCTGTAAATTCATACAACTGGGTATACTGAGCCTGCAGAGGGCTGTAACAGAACCTTCGCCAAGTTCTAGTTTGACTTTTGGAGGTAACCCCATCCCCTTTCCTTCAGGCATAAACTGCCTCTGCGCTGGCAGACTCCTCAGCTCCATGACTGCAGCAGGAAGACAAACCAAAGTGGCATGGACCAGAAGGAGGGAAGTGCACAGTTGTGTGAATTTACAGATGACCACTCAAAGAAACACAGTTACAGGTTTGCAATATGTCCTTCTTCTTCATGGTCTCTATAAATCACACAACTAGTGACTAGAAAGCTAAGGCATATGCTGGAGGATATATGTCATAAGAATATGTCTACTGAAGTGCAAAGGTAGCCTTTATTAACCATCAGCAGTGCAAGAAGCAACAGAAACAAGTATTCTGTTCATCAGAAACATTTAACAACCTACCAACTGTTGAAGTACAAAATGCTTGGAGGACCAAAGTTTGTCTATGCCTGGTTAAGAGCTGAGCCTTCCAAACTTTTCCTGTTGGTGACACACTTTTTAGACATGCATTCTTACGCAACACAATAACTCAGCTTTGCTAGCAATCCAGAAATTAAGCCATCTCCTAATAAGAGTTCCATATAATATGTATGTAATCTTTACTGTATAAACGAGGTTTGGAAATTCTTCCTTTACACTTTTTATGTACTACACTTGATTAGCATGTAGTTTCCTTGATAGCCACTTCATGTGGCTCATCACAAACATCACTGTCAATAGATTTTTCTTTTCTTAATTAGAAGCTTATCCATTTTAGTGGTAAATTACTGCAAAACAATTGAAAATTTGTGCAAATTAAGTTATAAAAGTACCTACACTTGAACAGCACTAGCGCTTCACTTCTGTAGTGATTAAACCTCTTTGGAGGTTTTTAAATAGAGGCTAGCTATTCAGGGGTGCTTTTATTGTGCATTCCTGCTTGGCTGACTAGATGCCCTTTAGAGGTATCTTCCAACTCTACTAAACTATAGACGCTAAATCCAGTGGGAATCTTCTTCTCTGGAGGTTTTTTGAACAGGCTGGATTTCCAAACCTCATTTACAAGGCAAAGATTATATAAAATGTATATATAAATATATTGTATTGTATTGTATTGTATTGTATATAAGGGGTTGGTTTAAGCTCCAGTTTGTTAGTAAAATTGAATTACCATGTTGTGAAAGGATGTGTGCCTAAAAAGCATCATGAAAGTTTGGAAAGCTCTGCTGTAGAGCATCCAATCAGCATCCAGTCAAGTAAACATTTGTCAACTTTCTTTGCCAAGATCAGAGTAGATGGAGAAGACAGAGGCAAGCTCTGATTCTGTATTGGACAAGAGCTTTGGTCAGCCAAACCTAAACAGTGAAGCTGGCATGGCCTTAGAGTTCTGCTCCAGACAGATCAAATCCAGACATGTCAAGATTGGGGGAAGTTTCATTTGGCACTGTGCTAAAAATGCTCAACCTCTATATAGTGAAGTTTACATGCTTTTGCCTCCATCTATAGAGTCCTTAGTGTTTAACGGGGGCAACAGAAATAAGAACTGGCAGGAAAAGGCAACATGCTTGATCCTTCAAACTCATATTGTATAAAAGAGAAAAACTCAGGATGTAAAAATATGGTTTTATTTTGTTTTTGAAGGCATTTCAGCTAGGAAATAATTGTATGGCTTTCCAAAGAGACAAATAATGTGAAAATCTTTTCGGAGAAATGTAAGAAAACAAGTATTATCCCCAAATCTTGCAAATTGCAAGAAACCTGGGAATTTTTCTACTTGAGCTTGGCAGTTGGCCCATGTCAGAGAAGTTATGTCTGGGGAGAGACCAAGAAATGTTTTTGAGTTGGGCTAGGTGGGAAACATATAATCTCACCTACAAATCTCATCAGTTTTCCTTCAGTGAAGTTGTGGGATCAGATTCTACTAAGTTAAGAGAACAGAGACAAAACCTGCGTTCAAAGTTTCACAGTGTTTGAGAACATTATTCCTTTATTATTGTGATGCACATAGAAATAAATGAGATGCCATGATATCGTAAGTATTTTAAACAGTCAGGGGAAGGTTTATTGCTTTATAACACTGACAAAAAGTATAGCAGCTGTCAAGCCAATTTAAATACACCCGTACATTAAAATATGTGTTTGAGCTGTCAGACGTGTGCAAATGCAGTTTTCAAGAAGCTTAAAATAAAGTGTCATCACCATGATGAGATGATTTCTAGATAAAAGGAAAGAAAAGAGAAAGGTCTCACAACATTAAGAAGTCCAATTATGTTTGCCTAGCTGGATTGTATATTTCTTAACTCAAAAGAAATCATGTGGGTAACCAACAGAGTTAGAAGGCCTGGGTTTCTATTATAACTTGACAGTGATAGATACTATTATTTCAAGTTCTTTTGTAACTTGGCATTTCCATTCAATAGCATGGAAAGGTTTGTCCATTTGTTTTAACAGGGATTATGCAAATTCATTTAACATAATTCAATACCAACATGAGTCCCAAACAGATCTGTTGCTAGGAAAACTTTATATGAGATGGATAGCGGTTATAGAATTTGCTAAGCTGTTAACTGCTCACTGATTAACTCCATGTTAAATGGGATTCTAAATCCAGCGAAGGTTCCCAGTTTCTCTCAGGCTTGAAGCCTCACTGCTCAGCCTTAAACCTTCAAAGACTTCATCAGAATCAGGTTACTCTATATCAGAGACTCTGGTCTTCATACTGCACATGTCAGCAGTAGAAACAAATGGGACAAATATACATTTATATCCTGCCATTTTCCTTGAGGTTGATGAACAGTATTTTAATACTGCCATAAGGGTCTTTGGACCATAATAAAATGTTTTTTTGTTGTTGCTTGCTTACTTATAAGCTGTCATTTTGTATAAAGAAGCTGCTTGTGATGATTTTTAAGTGCTTGACCACTTCAGCTTCATTGACCCACCCCCATATTAGTCTGTTATGTTGTCACAAGATACTTGTCCCTATGGCCATGTAATACTGAGATGCTGCAGTGATTTTTGCTAAGACACTTGTGAAGTAGAATGAAAGGTAAGAGAACTATATATTCATAGTAATATCTTGAAAGATAATATAAAAAGTAAGCAGGATATAGTGATATATGAGATATTTGGTTATCTGACCAATGTTGCATTTAAAGTGCCTGTTGGGCAGCTGATAAGACACAATCAGATTTTTTTCTTTAAAAAAAGAAAAAAAGCAACAAAATATATGTCTAAAAACCAGGCAAACAAAACCATCTATAGCCCCACTTAATACTCTACTATATTTGGATTATCACATTTACTGTCTTCAAGACATAATGTAGTTAGTATATCAGCCAAAGCCAGCTAGAACTTCTGGCCACAACTGCCACTAATTTTGCAGCACCTCAAAACATAAAGCTAAGAATACCTGGCATTATGGCAAACACGTGATAAACAAAATATAGAACTCTTCAGATGAAAAAAAAAGACGATTCAGAGGAAACGTAAGTATTAATACAGTACTGAACAATGATAAGAACTCTAATTCCTATATTCTTTGTTGTTAAAAGAAAGCTACCACTTAGGAGAAACAAGAAGAGTTATATCCATATAAGCACTCTCTCATTATCCCCTAAGTTAATAAATACTTTAAGAATCTAGAGGTCAATAGATAACTTGAGTGTGTGATTTGCATTGGCCTGAGCAAACAAAAGGACCATCTACTATGCAATAATAACTGACAATTCTTTAGAAACCAGCAGGTTATGTAGACAGACCCTTGATTGTGTCTTGGAGCAGTAACAGCTGGAATTAATAAAGACTAAGAAAAGATTCCCTGAATTTGTAATGCAATATAAAAATTTGTATTGAGAATTAGAAAAATGTTGCTGTTCTCATATATATATATATATATATATATATATATATATATATATAGTGTCTATTTTACTAGCAAATTAAAGTATCTAATGCAGACATCCTGGACACTTCCCACCACAAAAAGGAGACTGGCTTGTGAATAAACCTGATAGACCCTTGACTCTCTTATGATTTTAGATGCTTGGTATTAGGAATCTGTCTGTCCAGTTGACATTAATATTTATATTCTATCTATAAATTGTACAGCCTGAGAAAAATGTCATAGCGCTAAAATCAATAATGTAAGTAGACAATATTAGGCATTACACAGGTGACATAAATGCATGTTTTGGATAACAGAGCTGTGCTAAGTCACTAAGGATTAGACTTTTTACAGTGTTTTTTTAAAAGCACTATAATACAAGAAGCTACTACAACTCAAGGGAAAGTGGATATGTTTTTCATTCACAAGCCCCCATGTTGAATCTTCACATCTTCAAGCAGAAGAATGCTAGGTAGAAGGATAGGTAATACTAGAAAATCATTACCTTAGGAGATAGACATTACTGAATTTGATGGCTTTTGCTTTAGTTCAATATAAAAGTTTCATAAATTCAAAGACCCATTTCTCTACATCAGGCCTGCCCAACATGGCAGTACTAATGGATCAATTAATATATCCTAAATATAAATGCCCAGGAGTGGCGGCAGGTGGTGCACCTTGCTCTTGGGGAACCTGTCTATGGAGTCCTTGGCGTCCCTCTTGCAGGTGTGAGTGCAGTGCTTTCTCCGTGCTTTCTATGGCCGTGAGGGAAGCCACCTCTGAGCCCCCACTCCCTTCGCCTTTGTGTCAAGCAGCTGGTGCCTCACCAAACTATAGCTTTCAGGATTCCATAGCATTAAACCATGACAGCTCAATGGTGTCTATTGCTTTACAGTGTTCCCTCACTTATCATGTGGGTTATGTTCCAGGGCCACCCGCAATAAGTGAAAATCCGTGAAGTAGAGACACTATATTTATTTTAATATTTATACCTTATTTTAATAGTTAGGTGGCCTTTCTCTCCTTTGCAAGCCCGTTTTGCACTACAGTTGTTTTCGTTTGGTGAGGCAGGCAGCAATTTGGTAGAGAAGGCTGTAAACCTGCAACTTCCAGGATTCCCGAGGAGCCAGTGAAGCCTTCCTGGAAGAGGGGGCGGGGCGAGAACGCATGTGCAAAAGGCAGGCGCCGCCACAGCCTAGTCCTCCATGAGTTGCTTTGTGTTGTTTAATTGGTTAGTTTGATAGAGACCACTTTTGATTGAATAGAATTAAGGTTCAAGGCATTCTAAGAGTGCCTTGGACCACAAAAAACCCCTGCAAAACAGTGAGGGTGCAAAAAGCGAACTGCGAAGTAGTGAGGGAGCACTGTAATCCTACAATGCAGATGCACCCTAAATTACCTAAAGGTTTATTGAAGCTAAGCAGGGTCAGTCCTGGTTTGTATCTGGATGGGAAACCAAAACCTTCCCAGGCTCTATTTCAGAAGAAGGAACTGACAAAACCATCTGAGTATTCTGTGCATAAGAAAACCTTATGGTGCATTTACATTGTAGAAAAAAGGCAATGTGACAGTAATTTAACTCAATGATTTGGAATTATGGGAATGGTAGTTCTATAAGTTTACTCTGAGCTGGTGCCTCCCCATACTATGACTCCAATGAGTCCATAGGATTTAGCCAGAGCAGTTAAAGTGGCAGAAAATTGCATTGATTCTACGCTGTAGATGCATCATACAACATTCATGGGGCAGCCATAAGTCAACAGGTGACCTAAAGACACACTATTTTCCTCCCTCCTTCTCACTCTCTCCTTCCCTTCAAGCCCCACCTCCCCACTTTCCCATTGGCACCTTTCTTTTGGCTTTTAAGCCAGATTGCCTCTAAGGAGTCGCCTTTGGACTGGATGAAGGCTTTAGGGAGCAGTGCTCAATTCTCTCACAAAAGAGGGAACCAAAGAGCCCTGTTTTTAACTTCCCCTGATCACCCGGCTCCCTTTCTCTTAGGACTGACAAAAAGCAAAGAGCTATTGCTCTGAACTTGTGACTCTGTAAAAGTCTATTTGGGAGGACAGGCAAGAAAGGTGGGTGTGTTTCTGCCCAAGAACCATACAGAACTTGAATGCTGCTGCCTTGCAAGGACAGACCCTTGTGGGGGGGGGGGGGGGAGTAGGATCAAATCTCAGTGACTAAGAATGGCCAACCTGGATCATGGGAAATGAAGCAGCCAGTGCTTCCATAACACTAAAAGGAAGCACTGGAGAGAGGGGGAAAAAAATCAGTCAGGCCATGTTTCAATGCTGTGAAGGTTGCAATTTGGTGAGGCACCAGCAATCGTTGATGGAAAAGGCTAAAGACCTTGCAAAACCTTGGATACGCTGAGCTTAGATAAGCGAGACTCTACTATATTAAGTGCTCAAGACCAGGATAATACTGGAATAGTCAGCCTAGAATCCAGCTTCTTATATATAATTTCCAAGGACCTGTTTGTCTGGTTCACTGGTTCTCAGTCCACCAAATGTCCTGGACTTATAACTCATAGTATCTCTAGTCATTGGTCATGTTGGCTGAGGCTTCTGGGGTGTGAAGCCCAAAATGTCTGGAGGACTAAAGGTTAAGACCCGCTGAACTCTTTTGAACAAAAATATTTTGCATTTTCCCCATAATCACAGATGGTACTGCAGTTGAAAGATAAATGCCTGCCAGTGACCCACTGGGAAGTGATTGTTAGGCAATGAAATGAGAAGTGGGGAGAGAACAAATTGTTTTATCTTTTTAATGGGGATAAATAACATTTTGATAAGAATGAATGGTTTTTTAAAACATTATTTTCATAAAATAATAGGATTGTACAATTGGAGCAGAATCCAAGCAGTATCTATTACCCTGAAAAATCTAGTGGAGAATTTACCACCTTCCCAGATATATCCTTCCTCTCCTTCCTTCTTATTCTTACTTGGAATCTATATGCTCAAACTATAGAAAATAACCTGGTTCCATCTTTTGTGGAAGCTGTTCCTTATATTTAGTATTTTATGTCTGTTTACAAACCCATAACATGAAATTACAATATAAATAAAACAATGACATCAATAATTCAAAAATGTTAAATATTTTTAAAGGAAGTTGTGTTCAGTAGGGCTTGCTTTGGCTTCAACAGATGTTTCACCTAAGCAGTTCTAGACACTGATGTTTTGTAGCAGGTGGCCAGTATGAAAAGCCTAGCAGTGCTGCTAAATTTGAACCAGGTTGCTACAGAGTTAAGAGGAAGCAACTGATATTCCCAATGTGGCAAAAAAACTATGATGATTCTTTGCTAGTGACATTGCCTGCATGAAATATTTGACTCTGTCAAGCAATATGTTGTTGACTCCTCTGTTTAAAGGCTTTTAAAATGTATTAGATAATTAGTGTGGTAATGATTTTTGAGTGTGTTACTAAATTTTAATCTAAATTTATTCTCAATTGTATTGGCAATGTAGAGCAGGCCTGCACAAGATGTGGTGCTGCCCCCCTGACAATTTTGGGCAGCCTGAAGAAGCTGTTGCCAGTCATAAGAGTTGTAGTTCTGTATTATCCAAAGCAGTTTGCCTTTTAGTAATCAATGTTTTTGTAGTCAATTTTTCAATAAATTGCAAAATTTTGGTGCTAAATTCATAAATACAGTAAATATTACATAACATTATCGTGCACTGAACTGCTTTTTCTATCAATTTGTTGTAAAGATTGATGTTTTGGTGCTTAATTTGTAAAATCATAACATAATTTGATGTTTAATAGGCTTTTTCTTAATCCCTCCTTATCCAACATTTTCGTTTATCCAATGTCTTGCCGGCCCATTTATTTTGGATAAGTGAGACTCTACTGTAATATGTAAACACCATGCTTATCAAATACTCTATGGTAGAGCTTTCCAAATCTTTCACAGTAATTAAGTTTTACTAGCAAGCTGGAGGACACACCAACCCCGTATAAGAGTTTCATACAATATAGAAGGTGTTCATAAGGTCTCTTTACAATTTAAAGTCTCTTTATCATTTAAATGTAAAAGAGACTTTATGGACACCCTGTATATCCCCCCCCCCAAGTAAAAGTGAAAATACACTTATATCTATGTATCTTTTTTTGGGGGGAGGTGATTTCCAAGATGGCTCCCACTTCCAGTGAGTCCTATGACTTCCACTGACAACGAATTTGGACCAAGCCTGGCACACATACCCAATATGACCAATATTAAGTACTGGCTGGGTTTTGAGAGAATTGCTTTTGGATGTTGGGAGTTATATTTCATACATACCCAGAGAGCACTCTGAACCCAACCGATGATGGATCTGGACCAAACATGCCACACAGACCTGTCACGACCCCGGCTACAGAGCACCAATAACCATACGCAGAGGCCAGATTCTAACTAATATCTTTATTAAGGAAATATATAAGGTTAATAAAAACAAATGTAAAAGTTAGTTCAGAAGCGGACCTCTCAGGAAAGGTCAAAATTAGTCCAAAAAAGCAATGTCCAATAAGAAATATTATGGTCCAAAGTTGTAATCCAATAACCGAAACACTCACTTTGCCAGGCAAAGTGAGGGGAGATGACAAGGTCCTTTAATCCATAAACTTGAGCAAGGCTAGGAAATAACTTGATACTTGAAACAAGGCTTAAAACGTGGAACAAGGTAACTAGGAACAAGAACAAGGTCCGTGGAATAACTTGGTAAAATCCGTGGAACAAGGCAAGGATTGGTCCTGGGAAACAAGGCAAAGTCCGTAGATAAACAAAGGCTGGGAAGCAAGGCGAAGGCTGAATAGCAAGGCAAGGCTTGAGCAGGAGCGAGGCTTGAATCGGAGCGCGCTGTCCAGACACAACTCGCTCCGTAGGCTGACGAATTGACTCCGCGAAGTTACTACGCGGGTAAAACACCTATATAGAGTCTAACTTTCCCACCGAAGCAGTTCTCTGGGAATCAGAAACGAAAGCTAAACTCTGAGACCAGATGTTAAACTCCTTAAAGATTCTCACGAGAAGCAGTCTTAATTGGCTACATTCTTAGCTGCAATTCTCGCACTCCTGCGCGAAGCTGATTCCAAACTTCTCTGTTGTTTACAAAACTCCCGGCGCAAGAACACGGGAGAAGTAGGCTCTGGGCTTGTTTGACATACTTCTGGGAGACAACTTTCTTGCAGGTGCAAGGTTCCCAGATCTGCCTGGGAAAGATCTGGCTGAGAGGAATCCAGTTCAGACTGGGAAGGTAAAAAACCCAAGTTTTCATCTTCATCAGGAATTACAATGTCCTGAGCAGGACTACAAGGCCCATGGGTCATCACACTATCCCCCTCCTCAAGGCCCCTCCCAAACTGGGGCCCTCTCCCCGAGGCGCGAGGTCGCGGCTTGGCGGGATAGGTCTGATGAAAGCGACGGGTTAGCTCAGGAGCATGGACTGTGGAGGCGTCTTCCCAAGAGCGTTCCTCAGGGCCAAAACCCACCCAGTCAATGAGATATTGTAGGCGGCGGCGGTGAAAGCGAGAATCCAAAATGTCCTCAACCTCGAACTCCTCCTCCCCATTCATCAAAACAGGAGGGGGGGCCGGTTGGTCTGTATCAGGACGCACACCATCCGCCGGAAGGAGCAGGGAACGGTGAAACACTGGGTGAATGCGCATTGAACGCGGAAGTTGGAGTTTGAAAGTCACGGGGTTTAATTGCGCCACCACTGGATAGGGGCCAATGAAACGGGCATCTAACTTCCGGCAAGGGCGGTGGGAGGGCAGAAAGCGAGTGGACAGAAAAACCCGATCTCCTACCTTGATTTCGGGGCCCGGCTGGCGGTGTTTGTCAGCGTGGTGTTTATAGTCCTCCTTGGCTTGGTCCAGTTGCTGGAGCAAAAGTTGTTGCACCGCTGTGAGTTCCTGCAGCCAATCCTCTGCTGCGGGAACTTCTGAAGTTTCAATGACAGGGGGAAAGAAACGTGGATGGAAGCCGTAGTTTGCAAAGAACGGCGTTTCTTTTGTAGAAGCTTGAACTCCATTGTTGTAGGCAAACTCAGACAGTGGTAACAGAGAAGCCCAATTGTCCTGTTGGTAGTTTACATAACAGCGAAGATACTGCTCCAAAGTGGCATTGGTGCGCTCCGTTTGCCCATCTGTTTGGGGATGATGAGCTGAAGATAAGCGAAAGTCTATGCCCAATAGTTTTTGTAGCGCCTTCCAAAAACGAGAGGTGAATTGAGATCCACGGTCTGTGACTAAACTCTTGGGCAATCCATGTAGTCTGAAAACATGTTGAAGGAATAGATCCGCAGTCTCTTTGGCCGTGGGGAGGCCTTCGCAGGGAATGAAATGGGCTAACTTGGTGAAAAGGTCCACCACCACTAAGATCGTGGTGAATCCACAGGAAGGTGGTAGGTCAGTGATGAAATCCGCAGAAATTATTTCCCATGGGCGAGATGGGGTAGGAAGGGGGTGTAAAAGCCCTGAGGGCTTCTCCCTTCTTATCTTGGAGCGCTGGCATACTGGGCAGGTGTTGACATATTTTTCCACATCCTTGCGGATCTTGGGCCACCAAAAATCCCTTAGGATCAGATGCATGGTTTTAAATAGTCCGAAGTGTCCTGCTGGTTTGCAATCATGACACAGACGAAGCGCTTTTTCCCTGCCCGGTCCGGGTGGGATATAAACATGATTTCTATAGCAAAGCAGCCCATCCTTAAGCGAAAAGGGAAAATGCAGACCTTGGCGAAGTTGGTCCTGCGCCCAGGCATCTGCTTGCTGACTAGCCCTGATTTCTTGAGCACAGAGGGGTCCTGGAGTAGAGGAAGTTGAACCAATGGGAATGGATTTGGTGTTCCCCACTGTGAGCGTGGCAAAGTTCCCGGGTTGTAATAGTTGGGATTCAAAGGTCTCCTTGCGTCCTGCAGCGTATTCCGGTTTACGTGACAGGGCGTCTGCTTGCTTGGTCTGGGCTGGGGTCACATAATGAATCTGGAAGTCGAAACGTTCGAAGAATAAAGCCCAACGTTGCTGCCTCTGATTTAGTTTGCGGGCAGTTCTTAGATGTTCTAGATTACGATGATCAGTGTGGACTTCAATGGGAAATTTGGCCCCTTCTAGCCAATGTCTCCAAGTTTCAAAGGCTGCCTTTATGGCCAGTAGTTCTTTTTCCCAAATGGTGTAATTCCTCTCTGGTGTGGTTAGTTGACGAGAGTAAAAGGCACAGGGATGGAGGTGATCTCCCACCGGTTGTAAGAGTACAGCCCCAATTGCCACATCAGAGGCGTCCGCTTGCACAACAAAAGGGGTTCCAGGATTTGGGTGCTGTAGAATTGGCTGGGAGGTGAATAGTTTCTTTAGTTGCTGGAACCCTTTCTCTGCTTGATCAGTCCAGCGGAAAGGCTGCTTTCCACGGATGCAGCTAGTGATGGGGTCGGACCAGCGGGCAAAATCTGGAATGAACTTGCGGTAATAGTTCGCGAACCCCAAGAAACGCTGCACCTCTTTCTTGTTAGTTGGCGCCCGCCATTCCAATACTGCTGAAACCTTGGCTGGATCCATGGAAAGCCCTAGAGGCGAGATGCGATAACCAAGGAAATCTACCTCTTGTAGATCAAAGGCGCATTTTTCCAGCTTGGCATAAAGTCCATGATCCCGCAATCGTTGTAACACCATTTTGACGTGGTTCTCATGTTCTGATTGTGATCTAGAAAACACCAAAAAATCGTCCAGGTAGATTATCAAGAACCTGTCTAGATAGTCCTGAAAAATGTCATTGACAAAATGCTGGAACGTTGCGGGAGCTCCGCATAAACCGAAATTCATAACTCGGGACTCGAATAATCCGAATTTGGTCTGGAAGGCGGTCTTCCACTCGTCCCCTTCCCTGATGCGAACTAAGTTGTAAGCCCCCCGAAGATCCAGCTTGGTGTAAACCTTGGCTCCTCGAAGCCGATCCAGTAGATCCGAGATTAAGGGCAGGGGATAGCTGTTCCGCTTGGTGATATTGTTCAATGCTCTGTAGTCCACCACCAAGCGTAGTTCCCCTGACTTCTTCTTCACAAACATCACTGGGGAGGCGGCTGGGGATTGAGAGGGTCTGATGAATCCCTTGCGAAGGTTTGTCTCTATGAATTCCCTGAGAGCTTCTTGCTCTGGTTCAGTCAGGGAGTAGAGATGCCCTCGCGGGATCGGGGCCCCCTCCACCAAGTCAATGGCACAGTCATAAGGTCTATGTGGGGGTAATTTTTCGGCTTCTTTCTCATTGAATACATCCCAATACTCGGAGTACTTCTTTGGCAAGGTGATGATGGGCTCGGTGTCTGTGGCATGGCAGACCTTGGCTACGAGGCAATGGTTTTGGCAGTACGGTGAAGCAAACTGCAGTTCTCTGTTGGACCAGGAGATGTTAGGGTCGTGGAGAGTCAGCCATGGAATTCCCAAAATCACAGGGAAATGGGGAACCTCGGTAACAAAGAAGGAAATCTCTTCCATATGTTCCCTTATCCACATCCTGGTGGGTTCCGACCACTGACTTACGGGGCCCGTCTTGAGGGGGCGGCCGTCTATGGCTTGCACCACACGGGCATTCTTGAAATCATGATATTGTAATCCCAGAGAGTCGGCATACTCTCTATCAATGAAATTGTTGGTAGCTCCAGAGTCTATCATGGCGTGGATCATGACGGGTCCCCTTTTTGCTGACCATAATGTGACCACGAGAAGGAACAGGACCCCGGTTGGCGGCTCTTGAATGGATTTTTTGACCGGGTTGGCGAGCCTCTCTACACCCGGTCGTTGGCTTCCCCCGCCGGCTGTGTGCCAGTCGGCTCAGACGCCTTCGTCTCCGTGGAGGACGCCGCCGCAAGACGGGCGGCAGGCTTCCCTTTGGCTGGGCACTCTCTGGCGAAGTGGCCCCCGTTCCCGCAGTACCAACAGAGGTTTAAGCGTTGACGACGGGCCTTCTCGGCGGCATCTAGTCTGGGACGCACATTGCCCAACTGCATCGGCACCTCCTCGCCTCCTCTGGGGTATGGGGTTGGCGGTGGGGGTCTCCACACTGGACGTGGCTGAACGCTGGCGGGAGCGGGGGGTTTTGCCCCGGCTCTACTGCCCTGGCCTCGAACCCACTGTTTCCTGTTGGCAATCATGACTTCAGCCCGTAAACATTGATCAATGAGTGCCTCGAGGGTCTGGGGAGGATCCACCTTGGAGATTTCTTCCAGCATTTCAATGTTGAGACCCTCCCGGAATTGTCCTCTGAGGGCTACATCGTTCCAGCCGGTGTTGTGGGCCAGCACTCGGAACTCGGCTATATACTGAGACATAGGTCTGTCTCCTTGGAAAAGGCGACGGAGTTTGTGACCGGCTGCCTCCAAATTGTCCTCGATTCCCCAAGTCTCCTTGAGGTGGTCCAAGAAGTGTTGCGCTGATCTTAGGTGTGGAGAGGCTTGGTCGAACAGTGCCGTCGCCCAATTGGCCGCTGGCCCGTCTAGAAGACTGTAAACCCACGCCACTTTGATGTCTTCTTGGGGAAACTCGGCATCACGGGCCTCTAGATAAGCTTGACATTGGCGACGGAAAACATGAACCTTAGAAGCTTCTCCAGTAAACTTGGTAGGCAACGCCATGGCCGGGAGGCGGATTCCGCGCTCCCGCAAGCCCTTTATTTCTCCATCCTGGGCGTTGAGTCTGTCGCGGATGCGATCCACTTCGTCCTTGCTGATGGTGTAGCTCAGTGGCTGCCCACCGGGCACGGTTCCGGTAGACATTCTGGCCGAGGTTAATTGGTGCTTAGGGTGGCGGAGTCAAACTGTCACGACCCCGGCTACAGAGCACCAATAACCATACGCAGAGGCCAGATTCTAACTAATATCTTTATTAAGGAAATATATAAGGTTAATAAAAACAAATGTAAAAGTTAGTTCAGAAGCGGACCTCTCAGGAAAGGTCAAAATTAGTCCAAAAAAGCAATGTCCAATAAGAAATATTATGGTCCAAAGTTGTAATCCAATAACCGAAACACTCACTTTGCCAGGCAAAGTGAGGGGAGATGACAAGGTCCTTTAGTCCATAAACTTGAGCAAGGCTAGGAAATAACTTGATACTTGAAACAAGGCTTAAAACGTGGAACAAGGTAACTAGGAACAAGAACAAGGTCCGTGGAATAACTTGGTAAAATCCGTGGAACAAGGCAAGGATTGGTCCTGGGAAACAAGGCAAAGTCCGTAGATAAACAAAGGCTGGGAAGCAAGGCGAAGGCTGAATAGCAAGGCAAGGCTTGAGCAGGAGCGAGGCTTGAATCGGAGCGCGCTGTCCAGACACAACTCGCTCCGTAGGCTGACGAATTGACTCCGCGAAGTTACTACGCGGGTAAAACACCTATATAGAGTCTAACTTTCCCACCGAAGCAGTTCTCTGGGAATCAGAAACGAAAGCTAAACTCTGAGACCAGATGTTAAACTCCTTAAAGATTCTCACGAGAAGCAGTCTTAATTGGCTACATTCTTAGCTGCAATTCTCGCACTCCTGCGCGAAGCTGATTCCAAACTTCTCTGTTGTTTACAAAACTCCCGGCGCAAGAACACGGGAGAAGTAGGCTCTGGGCTTGTTTGACATACTTCTGGGAGACAACTTTCTTGCAGGTGCAAGGTTCCCAGATCTGCCTGGGAAAGATCTGGCTGAGAGGAATCCAGTTCAGACTGGGAAGGTAAAAAACCCAAGTTTTCATCTTCATCAGGAATTACAATGTCCTGAGCAGGACTACAAGGCCCATGGGTCATCACAAGACCCAACATGACCAACTTTGAATACTGTAGGGGTTTGGAGGAAATTGACCTTGAATGTTGGGAGTTCACTCACATTCAGAGAGCACTCTGAACCCAACTAACAATAGATTTCGACCAAACTTAGCACACATACCCAACTTTAAATACTGGCGGGATTTTTTTGGGGGGGGGGGGGGATGACAGAAGATGGCAGCAATTGCATATCCAGAGAGCACTGTAAACCCAACCAATGATTGATCTTGATCACACTTGACACACATACCCAACACGACCAACTTTAAGTACTGGCAGGGTTTGGAAGGAATTGACCCAGAATGTTCCTAGTTGTAATTTACCCACATTCTTACCCATTTTCTAATAAGACCATGCATAAAATCCAAAAACAAACAATGACTACTTCTACAATGTTTATCCTTACAAAATCACTAACACAAGCACTACAGGATACCTAAGCTTGTATGTGTGTGTGTGTGTGTGTGTGTGTGTGTGTGCTTCATATAATCTTCACTGTATAAATGAGGTGTGGACATTTTTCCTTTACACTTTTGATGAACTACACTTGATTCTTATGTAGTTCTCTTTACCATAATGTGGTTTATTACAAACATCATTGTCAACAGATTTTCTTTTCTTAACTAGAAACTTATCTATTTTAGTGGCAATTACTGCAACTCGATCAACAAATTATAAGTTATAATCAGCACCTACACTTGAACAACATTAGCACTCTGCTTCTGTAGTGATTAAATCTCTTTGGAGGTTTTTAAACAGTTGCTAGATGACCATCCAGAGATGCTTTGATTGTGTTTTCCTACCTGGCTGAATTGGGTTGGACTAGATGCCCTTTGTGTCTCTCTTCCAACTCTAGAGTAGTACAGAATACCTAGGGTCCAGTGGAGTCTTTCTCTTGATGTTTTGAACAGAAACTGAATGGCCATTTCTTGGGAAGGCTTCGACAGCATTAACAAAATTGTAGGTTGCTCTGGAGTTTTGTCAAGAATCTATAGTAACCAGTGACTTCAGGCTCATGGAAACAATTGGACTGGTTTTGAGATAGAACTAGCCACAACTTCTTACATGATCATCAAGGGATGGCACCTACCTTCCCCCATCCGTCCATCACACTGCTGTGACCGCTTGCGTTGAAATGGATGGAAGACTTCCCTTGGTGACAGGCATAACATCAGCTTAAGCACCTGAGCAGCCAGCTATTGCTTCTGTGCCTCGGATGTCACGCCCGTCACCAAGGGAGAACTTCCAACTACTTCAAGGCTAGGGGTTGCAGCAGCAGGATGGCTAGTTGGGGTAAGGCAAGGGCGGCTGTTCAGTGATGCTGAACAAGGTTTGGAACTGTTAAATGGTTGGGCTTCTTCCTACCTTTGCAGTGTTCTGAAGTCTGTGGTAAAAATATCCTGGGCCTGATCGAGAGTTTGATACTTCAGACCAGCCCTGAGATATTAAAGGAGCTACCACTGGACAAAAACAACTAGTTGAATGCTTTCTTGGACTCAGACCATTATATCTGTAGTACTATTAGCTCTCTCCATGCAAAAAAAAATTCATATAATATCCTATACTAGTATTTCAAGACTTTTTGTATTAGCAATGAAATTAGTAAACACAGATCCTAAATAAAATAAAATATTTGAAATGTCAACATAAGCATCAGTGTGCCCCTAAAATTAAGTTTTATTTGACACTCCTGTTGCCTATTTTCTCTGTGTTAAAAATATCTTTGTTCCTTCTCACAGCCTACTATCATAAATGTTTCAACTACAGATTCTGCTGTGTCTCTGTTCACATTATTTTCCAGGATATCAATGCATAAATTAGGTGACTCTGCTACAGGTATATTTTTCTGAGTTGAGAGTCATGTAGTATATATGTGACTCAAATTAGCCAACTGCTGAACATCTTTTTGTGGATATTCACATGAATAAAAAATATGGTACAAGACTATTCAGAGTTGGTAGCTGGGACAGCTGGTCATGACACAACTTTGCAAGCAGTCACTTAAAGTGAATTGTCTTATGGTTGATTCACACACTGTAGCCAAAGATACAGAGTTAATTTACCAAGGAATTTAATCACTGGTAATGGTTACTGTTTTTCCCTGATGGATTCCACCATGCCCCCTATTCCTCAAATTCACACCTGATCTTGCTACTTCTTTAGGCTGCCAGCAAATCTGAACAATATCAAGGCAGCTACAGAAGTAAATTTTAAAAGCTAATGAACAGAGCTATATATAGACTAGGGGACAGACAATATGTAATAGAGAGTGTTTCCCAATTAATTTTGTATGCATCTCTGCTAGAGACCTAAACTGCAATAAACTTAAAAATGTTTTTCAACTATTTCTTTAGAGTGTATTTGCTATCCTACAAATGTAATCCTGTTTAAAACTAATCTAAAAGGTATGGTTTTCTTCTATTACCCAAGACCCCTGAGGTTTGAATGCACAATTACATTTTTGTATTGCTGATCATCCAAACTCTCATCACAAAATTAAAACTCCCAGGTCTAATTAGAAGACATGACAGTTAAACAGGTAAAACTGGATTATATTTACAGGACAGATGTTCTAAGTGAATGTGGGTTAGAGACAGAGTGGTATGCAAAATTGCAGGTTTCCTGGTGATAAATGACCTAATTCACAAAGCGAGCAGGAAAATAATGTACCATGGCAATGATCATGCAAGGATTTCTGTCAAATAGTACTTTTTTCACCATATGTACAGAGGACCTATGATAACATAGAAACTATACGAAGTAGCATGAGAGAGGGGAGTTAAAAGGCTTCTGACATCTCAGATATAAAGAAATGCAAAAACATTTTCAATTAGGGAATACACTGTTTTCCTGCTTATCATGATGAATTTATTACCTTATTTTGTTTTAGGAACATTCCGAGGAAACTATTTAAATAATAGATAAATATAGGCCTACAACTAATGTCATACTAGGGCTTGGACTAGTTCCAGCTTCCAAACAGTCTTCAAAGGCAACCCTACATAAAGTGTGTTGCAATAGTCCAAACGAGATGTAACAAGAGTGTGGACCACCGTGGCCAAGTCAGGCTTCCCAAGGTACGGGAATTGGGGTGTGTGTGTGTCAAAATTATGGATTTTGACATGACTCGTGGATAAGCTGAGGGCATTTTGAAGACAGGTAATGCTTGTGCTGCCTCAGAGGCCAGCTGCACCTGGCCATTCCCATTTTCTTGCACAGGCATTCCAAAAGGCCAGAAGCAGTTCTCCAACAAAGAAAGTAGAGAGGATAGGTGTTTCTTTTGGGTTTTTCCATGATGGACTCTTGCCTTTTACTACTCAGAGAAGGAGATGCTTCCTTTTCTGAGTTAAGGTACAGTACTCGCACTGACTTGTGGATAAGTCAACCCTGGTTTTTGGGGTTGATATTTTGACTAAAAATTCTAGAGTACTACATGAGTATATACAGTATGTATCTTGAGCAGTAGTTTTACTTGGATACATAGCGACTTCTTTTGGATAAGAAAGGGACTGTTTTCTAGCAGACAAAAAAATATATAATCAGACTCGATATTATTTATGTAAACCTTCTGCTAGGTCATGTACCATGTAATATGAAGAATTTATGAAGTATACTGAAAAACACTAATACCCCATGATTTCTCATTAGAATGTTACCCAAATGATTAAAACAGAACTGTAGAGTATTCAAGTTGACTCAGCTGATTTCGCTTAGCTCTAGAAGTTGGTGTGAAACAACAAAATGCAGATGAACTATGTGATACAGAAGAAGAAGATACTGTTTCCGAAATTACATGACCTGTTTAATTATATTGATCTATTAAAGATATCAATTTGGACAACAATCAATGTTCCAAAAGGCAGCACAAACACAATCTTCATGTTACTTCTATCCAATGCTGAACAGTGTGTGCTGAAAATTACACTAGAAGGGATGCCAGACATCCCTTCTGAATTTAAAGGGCTAAGACACAGTGATGTTCCCAGCTGGGGAATGAAAAATACTTTGAAGATGAAAATATTAGGTAGTTTTAAATGGTTCTTTCACCTGCTAGGGCCAGCAACCTCTTATGCTAGGTCAGGCAAGCTAAATAAGTTACACTTCAAGTTTAATGTAAACAAAGCAAAAGTTAAGGATAAAATTGTATTAAATATGTGTTTAGTCTTTGTTTTGTTATTTCAATTCGAATGTCAGCTAGTATTATCTAATTAATGGTACTTACAGGAATTTATTTGCTAAAATAGGAAATATCTTGTTTTACATACATAGTAACACGTTTTAAAAGCTGAGAACAACTAACTGTTTTATAACATCATGAGGTGAGTTATAATTATAAAGACATTTTTCAAGATTTATGGAAATAATAAAGATTTTATAGGAAGAATTCAATTTGCTTTTCAAGCTATACATTCCTTTATATCGATTACATTAGACAAAATATAGTGCATTTAAGCACAAGTTAAAATGGGCAAACATAGTTTCCAAGATTGTAATATTATTACTAATAATATTACAATATATTGATATAGTACAATATAGTAATTTATTGCCCGTATTGTACTATGCTAATAATATAATATTGTATGTAAATTTAATTTGTAAGCTGCTCTGAGTCCCCTTCGGGGTGAGAAGGACAGGATATAAATGTATTAAATAAATATATAAATAAGATTGTACATTTTTAAAAACAAAAACATGTTTAACATTGCAGCTGCATTATATAAATTTCCTCAATAATAATAGCTTAAATTGTGAGAAAATTTTCATGAAAAGCCAGGAGAATAAAATATAAATTAAAAACTTTAGCTGATGTGTTTAAAATAAAAGTAGTATTTAAATGCATCACAAAACAGAGAATCATAGTATATTAAAAGTATTAAAACAAGTAGGCTAATGCAACATGAACCATGAATGGCAAACAAGTTTTAGTATACAGTTATTTTTCTGGATTCTACACTTGATATATATATCAGTCCATTCTTGTGGCCTCACTCTGCTTTACTCTAAAGAAAAAACAACATCCTGAACAATACGTACCTCCTGCTCAGAATATTTAACTACAATGAGTTCTGATAGTTAAAAAAAATTAAATGCAGATACAATTCTGGACAATATTAATAAAATCTTTCATTGCTTTTGGAACACTCTCTGTGCAGCCCTTCCAAAAGAACAGGTTTCTATTTCATACTGCAGTTACTTGGAGCATCCTTTCTGGATGGCCTTGAATTACAAGAGTAAGGGCAAAAGTTACACCAAGGAAAAAGTAGTTAGGCTGATCTCATAGATTCTTTCTTTTGCTATGTAAGATCTGTTTCAAATGGAGATCAGAAATCTAATTTAGATAACTGAGAGAAAAGCTTCCAGTACAGTATGTCACAAGAATAAAAAGCTTTAAAACGCCAACCCAGCAACTATGTAGGCAGGATACAACTTGTTCAACTGGTGTTCTGCTATGTCATCTGAAACACACTTTTTAGTAACACTGTCTGAATGAAGACTCAGAACACACACACAGCTAAGAAGTAGCATGCCTGCTTTATATGTAAAAAATGCCTCCAATTTAATCTTGAAGTTTTCCAAGCAAGGCTGAGAAAGACTCCTGGCTGTAACCCTGCAGAGCTGCTGCCAGCCAATGTGGACAAGAGTAAGCTGTTGAGATAATCATTTGAAATGACAAATGGCAGTCTTTATGTTACTCTTATCAAATCAACACTATGTAAGTTGGATATAACTCCTTATAAGAAAAAGCAATACTTTTGTTCTTACTACTATTGTTTTTAAAAGTATTAAATTTCAGAATTATCCTAATAAATTTATTATATCAAAGTAATATTGATATAAACTAGCACCGAATAATGATTGTCCTCTTAGTATTTATTGTGTAATTTTATACATTTTTATCAAAGAAGAAAATACTGTTCACTACGTTTTATTGTTTATATGCTTGTTTTATATGTTCTTTGTTTTAAATGCATTTGATACTGTATTTTATGCTGTACTAGGCTTGGTCCCTATGTGAGCCGCCACGAGTCCCTTCGGGGAGGTGAGGCGGGATACAAAAATAAAGTTGTTGTTGTTGTTGTTGTTATTAAATAGATAAAAATATAATCCCAAAATAATCTGGTGTTTTGGAAATAGATGAGAGGTGACATAGTATATGCTTGTTTCATCTCAAAGATATCTTAACTGACTTAACGTTAGATACAGACAGACATGACTACATTTTCCAGAGATAGTTGTGTAACTTTGCAATTCTTTGTAATTTTCTTGCTTGATTTAGGTACATTCTTTGATATTCTTTTCATTTTACCACTTGTACCAATATACAAAGTTTTTGACATAAGAACACAATTCTGTATCAATAGCATGAAGATTTTTTTTATCTGGATAAGTGGATAATACCATGCTCCAATTTCATAACGAGAGATATAATTGACTTTTGTGAAGCTAGATCAAGTCCAATACCATGTTGATTCAAGATTTATATAGCTCTGGTCTTTAATGTCTGCCCTGGTAAAATTGTAAACATACTATGCCTAATAATGCTGCTTATTACATTAACACTTATTTTTTGTTAATTTTGTCAAAGTGTAACTTCTAATATGAAATCCTGGGTTTATATGTTACAAGGTATTTTAAATAAGTAACTGAATGTGAAAGGTCAGACAAATTTCAACCCCCCCCCCCCCCTTGACAAAACTTTAAACATTCTCCAAACATCAGTAGATGTGAAAATCTTTCTGAAACTTGTGGGTAATAATGCCCTGGTTAAGTTGTGTCATTGTGGAGAAATTCAAGTAGATAGGTCTTGTGAGTTTTTTAAATGTTCTTTGTAAAAACTTTATAAATTCCCAAACTCTGAAACATTTTTTGGGGGGGGGGGGGGGGGTAACAGTCGTAAATGTGATCTACAATTGTAGCATGTTTTATCCTGATAGCTCTAAAAATGAGGGAGAAAGGAGCCTCAGAATCTTCCCGACTTGCACAATTACATAACAAAAAAGTGACAAAAATTTTGTTATATAGTAATAGTTACAATATGGGCCCTTTACAATATTTTAGAAAAACTTTAGAAACTATTCCCCGCCCCATAATTTAGTAATGAGTATTGAAACATACATACATAATTTTCCTTCTTTTGATTATAGGTATTCATCATTTTATTGAGATGACTACTACACGAAATACTGCAAATCTAGTCAAAAACTGTCACATGTATATGGAAATAACTTTACCTATTTTTTCTTAAGCAAAAGACTCCTCCTCAAATTGAGTAGTATCTCATTTCAACAGCCAGGGATCCCAAAGGAGGAAGAAAGTAGACAAAACAATCTGGCAACATATATCTCATATTACTTGTATATGCTAAGCTGCTGTCCTTGAATAAATCCAGTCTCATCAGGATTAATACATTGAAAAGAAGTCATTCATTTGGAAGGCAAAAGTGATGCCAGAATTTTGTAGTAAATATTCAAATCTTATACTACTACACGATGACACTTTCCTCATATTTTAATAACTATTATAAACTCTTTTCAAAGAGTTGAAAGGGGGAAGAAGAAAAAAACCCTTTACAGCTTTCCCCTTAAACCTACCAAGACATTTTGCTGGGTAATTTATTATTTTTGAAGAGGGACATGTAAAAGTCACCAGAAGCATCATCCCGCCTGCTCTCAGATCCCTGGCCTCAGTTATGAATGATGGTTGACTGCTCAGCCTCTGTGCCAAAGGAGGAGGAGCCAAGAGTCCAATATAAGGCCATAGCTTAGTGCTACAAGGGAGGATTCCAAAGGCATAGGTAGCAAGATTATAAAAGCAGGGTAAACATGCTTCTTCTAAGGACTTGAATTGGAAAGCTATGCATGGACTCACAGAGTAGCTGGCCTTAAGCCACACATATGACAAATACCGTGTTTTCCCGAAAATAAGACAGTGTCTTATATTATTTTTTGCTCCCAAAGATGTGCTAGGTCTTATTTTCAGGGGATGTCTTATTTTTCCATGAAGAATTCACAAAAAATGAACATTTATTATATACTGTACAGTAGTTGTCATCACAGACCAACATAACCAAACCAGACAAACTGTGACTTCTGTCAAGAATTTCTTGTTACTACCATTATTTCCATGTACAACTGGTATGTACATTTACCAATCCTGCATGCTCTGGTGTTTTGTTTGGCAGGTGCCGAGCATGCTTCCAAACAAAAACTTTGCTAGGTCTTACTTTTGGGGGAGGCCTTATATTTAGCAATTCAGCAAAACCTCTGCTAGGTCTTATTTTTTGGGGATGTCTTATTTTCGGCGAAACAGGGTAAGAGAGAGACAGGACAGACTGACACAGAAACCTTTACAACAGGATAAATCAAGGGGAGGCTTTTTCTCCTTTCCTAAATTCTGGCTAACTAAAAGGACTATCCTGCAACCACTCATTGCTATTATCCATTATTTCTTACCAGTAATGACGAAGATATCTAGCAGCCATTAACCAGTTGCTTACTCAGAAACTTCTTCTGATAGTAATTACCACAGAGATATATTCAGTAGCCACTTCCTACAGCCCTTGCTTACGTCCCTAGGATTTCACTAAACATTAAGTTAAAGCTATTCTTTTGATGTACAGAGTCCTGAATATGATAGGACACGGATACAAGCTGGGGTGTGTATGTCAATATATGTCTCCCTATAGAGATAATGCTCCCTGAAACAGTTACAAATATTTGTATACTATTTTGGACTCTTTAAAGCGTATTCAGAATGGTCTTATGTTCAAGAGAGATTTGGAATATTTGTCCCGTTTATACTGCAAACAATTATATCTTCCCTACCTAGATTTTCTGAGAAGTACTACTGTAAAACTTCCCTAAATGGTGTCACATATTGTTTTTAGGTGAAATGGGAAAAAGTATTGCCATTTAGTCTAGCTTTATTGGTCATTTTCCTATAAGTACATTTTAAGCATTAATTGGGCTTCTTATCTAATAAGATGAACTTTTGTAACTTCTTGTATTCTCACTTACATTGTTATTTTAAGTCTTCTTTTTACCTATTTTAGTCCATTCAAACAGATACGTAATATCTCTGTTTTAGGCATTTATCCTCTTCCTTATGCTAAGGAAACACACAGTTCCCCAGTCCCTGTATCATGATGGGTCTTAAGAGAATGCATTATATAGTGTATGTGCAATCCTCCTTAACACATTTTTATTTGCCTCATATTTTTAGAAAGCAAGTGTTTTAAAAATTGTTCCGTACAATCTTCAACTGATTATCACTTTTGGATGACATGTTCAAATTAGGGTTGCTGAAATACCCTCCTGATGTCAGTTTATGGTGTCCTTCACTTTTCAAAAGAAAACCAGAGCCACCACAGACTAATTCAGAATAACACATTGTGATAAGAAATTTTTTAAAGAAAATTAAAACAGTTTCTAAGCAAAGTCTAATTTTTGCTTCAGTTTATGAAATTACACAAGAGCTAACATGATTGAGAAGCAGACTGTTAATCCACTAGGTCTAGAGAGACATAATTTACGTATTATTAATATGCAATATTTAAATCACTTATGCCCTCTCAAAAGATAACATCCCTGTTTTACCAACAGACTATATCTCTTAGTAGCAGGACAAAAAGAAATTAGTCAATTGTTGTTCTGCTATCAAATAATTTACTCAATATTGGACCAGGAGGTCCAGCCCTGCACACTCAACTTGGCCTTGTCGAATTTCTCCCAAGTTTTTATCTACTCGGCAGGGAGCGCCATCCCCTTTGCTGACATCATCTTTCCCATCTCATGCTGGAAGTGCCTGGATGTACGAGCGGCAGGCAGACAGGCAGGCAAGCAAGAAGGGGCCCGCCGCGCCTTCCTCGGCGGAGATGCCGCCACCAAGCAAGGGGCGAGTGGGTCCCTTTTTGCTTGCCTGCCTGCCTGCCTGCCGCTCATACATCCAGGCACTTCCAGCAAGAGATGGGGAAGATGGCAGCAGCAACGGCTCCCTGCCAAATGGATATAGACGGGAGAAATCTGGCAAGGGTGAGTTGAGTGTGTGGGGCTGGGCCTCCCGGGGAGCGGGTGAGGGAGGGAAGGGGCCAGATGGTCTGATCTTTCTCCGCCTTTGAGCCCCTCGGTGGCAGGGACACCTACCTGGGTTAGGCTTCTCTCTTGTGCCAGCTCTCAGCCCTGTCTCCCCTGCCAGTCTCTGGATCCAGCTTGTCTGCTTCAAACTGGATTTTCTGGCAGTGTAGACTCATTCCATCCATGCAAAGCAGATCATCTGGAGTCAGAAACCTGGATTCTGTGACAGTTTAGACCAGGCCTGGGCCAACTTTGGCCCCCCAGGTGTTTTGGACTCCAATTCTCACAATTCCTAACAGCTGGTAGCCTGTTAGGAATTGTGGGAGTTGAAGTCCAAACACCTGGAGGGCCGAAGTTGGCCCAGGCCTGGTTCAGACTCATATTACTTCAAAGCAGATAATCTAGATCCAGAAACTTGGATTCTTAGACTCATATTATCCACTTCAAAGCAGATATCATATCATCTGCTTCAAAACAGATCATCTGGATTCAGAAACCTGATTTCTGTGACAGTCTAGACTCATATCACCCACTTCGAAACAGATAATCTGGATTCAGAAACCTGGGTTCTATGACAGTTTAAGACTCATATCATCCACTTAAAGCAGATATATGGTTATGCTGGTTTGTGATGACAACTCTGTACAGTATGGAATGTTCTTTTTTTGTTCAACAATACATGTGAATTCTTCTTCATGAAAAAATAAAACATCTCCTGAAAATAAGACCTAGTATATCTTTGGGACCAAAGATTAATATAAGACACTGTCTTATTTTCAGCGAAACAGGGTAGAATGCTATTCATTAAAAGAAGCGTCGTTAATAATTTAGATTTTTGTCCAATAATTAAATTCTATAATTATTTCATTCATGCCATCTGTTACTATATACTATTTTTTCTGTGTTTGTCTCTTAATAATGGGGATCATCTCTAGTTTAGTAACAGACATGTGGATAGCAGCAGTAGCTTCAACCATTCTTGTCCATCAAAACTTGTTACTGTGATTGAGAACTAAAAGCTGAATTTACCAGAAAGCCAAACCACAGGACTGTAATGTATAGTTAAATCAGAGAGTAATGGGTAACAGAAAGAGGACTCTTTCACTTCAAACACCAGATAAGAGAGTACAAGAGAGCAAGTAAGGGATCCAGTTCTCAGTCTCACTTTCCCATACTTGCATATAGTAAACTGAGTAGAGGATGCTGGTAGCAGGTACCAGGCAAAAAGCAGCTGTACTGATTTACTTCAATTTATAACAATGAAAAAAAATACTAAGTGAAAAATCATGCGAATTAATCATTACAAGTACTGCCCCTTAAAAACAGAATGAATGGTTCTCAATAAGGACATTGAAAGCAGAGGCCATAAACTGCTAAACATCCTGAAAGGTTGACTTCCTAGTGTCCTTCAAGCAATATTTCTTTGGGCACTGGACCTATGATGTCAGGAAGCATTTGTACAAAGCTCTTTGCTATTTTTGCCTGCAAGAGTGGTCCCTGGAGCATAAAAAAAAAACTCCAACAGAAGATTGTTTGGAGTCATTGCAAGCTACAGATTTCCAGATTTGTCTTTTTCTCAACATTATGCTGAGGGGAAGCTTCATTCAACGAGGAAGATCTGAAGCAGAAGACTTGCGTAGAAAAGACTGAAGATGAAAATATTTTTCCAGTAATAAAATATTCTCCATAATTATGTAAAGAATTACAAAAGCTCATGTACGCACATGCACATGCACACATATATAAAAGCATTTTAAAAAGTTTTTTTTAAAAAAATTAGGTACATTAAGTACTTAACCCTACATCATATGAAACAATAAGATGGCAAATTTGAGGGTTTTTTAAAAAAAGAATAATTTGGTATTTATGAAATGCTAGAGAGTAAGTTTTCAAAATAGTTATCATGGAACACTTGATGTTAATATATAATGATATATCACATCATAACTTCCAATAATTTTAATGGAACTCCATAAAATGTATTTGAATATACGAGTAAACTTTTATATACGACTCGTATATAAAAGTAGGATTCAACATAACTCATTTAATGTTCAAGTCCTCTTAAACTGATAAAAACAGAGGCTAAGAATAAAAAGTGAGAACCAGAAGTGAAGAATTAAAGAGACGACAAACATACACCATGATATGGAAATTACTATTGAAACGCATCTCTCTCAGCCTCATGGATTTAAGAGTAATATTCACCTAATTTACATAGTATCTGTAAAATACTTTGATCACTCAAGTGTTGGAAAGTTCTATTAAATTCATGTGAATTACTAAATCAGTAAATATACAAAATAATTAAGAAATTATTTCCGCATCTAAAGAAGGACATTTTTCTACAGATATACTATTTTATAGTAGTTCTGAGCATTTGAAACTTGAATTATAATAGTCTACCTAAACTTCTTTCTAACGTGTATGCAGAGTTCAGCTGACTTTTAAGTATGATCTACTTATAATATGCAGAGCATTTTCATTATGTCCAACACTGTGAAACTAGAATTTAAATTACACTTTTAGTCCCCATCCACACTGGGTACATACCCTGGAGCTGACCTGGAGGAGTCTGCACACTCAGCCACCAAGCCGGCTCAGCCACACTGCACAACAGAGCAAACCCAGCAGCAGGAAGGAGTCTGCATGGTCCAGTGATGCTGAACCCACTTTGGCACTACTCGACAGCCACCTTTACTATCTTCCTCATGCCTCTTAGTAAAGCAACAGGTTTGGAATCAGAACTGGCCCAATGGTTTACAATGTCACAAAATGTGGGTGAGCCCTGAGCATTGCCCAATATTTTTTAACATTTAAGGCTGTGTTAAGCGGCCTTGGAGGGTGTTTGAGTGAATCAGCATTGTACATCACGTAGACACTACAAATTCCATTCACCCCCAGCTTGCCTCATTTGGCTTGTGTAGATGGGCCCCAAGAAAGCTAATGTAATGGATAACTCTACCCAACGACTTCACATGGAGCAATAACAGCATAATGAATTCACATTATTTACCACATTACTCAATAATTAGTGATTATGAGAGCTGGCATGTTTAGTAGTTAGGAGACTGAGGTCTCAGACACTGCTGCTTACAGTCTTAGGAAAGCCACTCAAACTTCACTCTTCTCATCTATAATATGAAGGTTTTTGAACATATGAAAGCATTATAAAATTATTTATTACTCTTAGTTAGAATTGATTAATTTGCTGCCTTTCACTTATAAGAATTAAACAGGTGTCATGAGAAAGGAAATTGGTTAGAATCTCTTGGAAATTTTAATGATTCTAAGATTGTTGTCCCATATCAATCTTTAAACTTGAATGTGATAATTTCTTTGTTCAATTATGTAAAACTTCAACAGAAATAAACTTTGTTTTAAACAGTGAATGTGAAAAAATCTGATTTCTTCCAAGAATTTTTAAATTTTTTATCTGTATCATCAGCATATGGAATTCTTGCAGGATATCGTTCTCCAGCCAAACTCTTTTCTAGGGCTATCACATACAGTCTAGAAATACTGAAATTACAAACAACTATCTATCTTTAAAAAGCAAGTACAGTAGAGTCTCGCTTACCCAACGTAAACGGGCCGGCAGAACCTTGGATAAGCGAATATGTTGGATAATAAGGAGAGATTAAGGAAAAGCCTATTGAACATCAAATTAAGTTATGATTTTACAAATTAAGCACCAAAACATCGTGTCATACAACAAATTTAACAGAAAAAGTAGTTCAATACACAGTAATGTTATGTTGTAATTACTGTATTTACGAATTCAGCACCAAAATATCATGATATATTAAAAACATTGACTACAAAAATGTGTTGGATAATCCAGAAAGTTGGATAAGCGAGTGTTGGATAAGTGAGACTCTACTGTATATAAGTAATTAAGGCAACTAAGTGGTTTTATTAACACTACGCTTTGTTGTAACAATAGTAATTACAATTTGCAAAATTCAGTCCTAAGCATTACTTAGGAAGTACTCAGAAGCAAGTCCCACTGTGTTCAATGGGACTTACTCACTAAAGTGCATAGAGTAGTCAGAGTGTAATCCTTACTGAACACAGTGGGTTTCACTTCTCTTTTCTTGAGTTACACTGTAATTCAATATGAGGTTGCTGCACTGGTTAAATCAAAGCTATAGTTTTAATTTTCTTGCTTATAGACAGTAAAAAAGTGGTTGCTAACTATTAATCACAAAAATGGAATGTTTTATGAAACAGAGGACAAGCTTTATTTTCTATAAATTGTTCACTAATTAAAAAAAACCCACAGCACCATTGTATGCATCTTATCCAGGCATCAACTACATTGTATGCAATTGAACTTACTCTTATTAAGTGTATTTAGGATTGCAGCTTAAGCTTCAGCTTATCCATTCATTAGGGACATAGTGCTGTAACAAGCGTAGAGCAATAAAAGACTACCTTGAACTGTCACATGGCTAATGTACATTGGAGGTTCAATGAGCAGTGCTCGTTGGTATATATTCCACAATGTTTGCTCTTTCCAAAGATATTTGAAAACAAACTCAGATCAATGAAAACTAAAAAAAGCCCACAGATTTAATAGAAAAAAATCTATATAGATATCATAATCTCAGTATAGCAACAGATGACAAGTACAATTGAAGAGTAACAGCAGAAATTTTCTGAAAAATAATTTATGACAACAGATGTGTAAGTCTGAAAATGAACAGTGGGGAAACGACTAAAAACCCTTGGACAAATTTTGTGAAATCTACAGCTAACATCACACTAGTGGATGTCTATTACATAATTTGACAGAATTGTAATCTTCCCCTCTCCTCTAAATCAACACCTGCTTTGTGGTATTTTCCATTTTTCTGGTGCAACTTCTATGTATTTCAAGAGGTGGGATTGGGCCCTTCTTATTTCTGCTAACAGAAGCAGATCCCTCCACAGAATTACATTAGATCCCAACATACAAGGTGCATAATTTATTTTGCCCCAATTTCAGGAAATGTAAGCAAAACAAAGCAATAATGTAATGAGCAAATAGTAAACCTCAAGCCAAGGCACAGATATGACTTCATTTTGAAAATAGCAGCTGCAGCAGATCTTAGAAAAGATGACTAATGAAGCGGTTATACACCTTTATCAAACATATAGAGATATTGCATGTAGCAGCATAAATACCCCAAATAAAAAATATACTATTTGTGCTAAACAAATTTGTCCTGAATACTTATCGAAGCAATTCACTACACAAAATTACGAAACATGCACACACACTTACCTTTTCCATTTAAGGTTAATGCAGATGCAATGGTTGCTGTTACTGGCACAGGCAACTGTGGCACTAATGAGTGCATTCTTGGCCTGCTCCCCATTCGAGCACGCTCTTCCCCAGGTCCTAATAAAGCTCCAACAGGTTTCTCTGCTGCCACTTCAGGTGCCACAGAATCTTCCTGATCCTGTTCGATGCGGTCCAGTTTATCAGAACTTTCATTCTGAAAGCCATCCACTGCTGTCCGACTCTTAATAGGACTTTTGGGCACAAGAATTTTAATACCTGACTTTGAAAGGTCCATATTTTTTCTACCAGAAAGAGGAGTGTTATTTTTCCTAAACTTCTGGGGAGCAAACAACTGATTTTTTGCTTCATGGTCCTTTCCAATAACTAAGGTCTTAGAGGTCTTTGAAAAAGAACTATTAGTAGATCTAGAAATTTGTTTTCTTGCATTATTTGGAGATGTCCTATTTGTCCTTGTCAACGTACTTTCTTTTTGCTTTTCATTGTGATGCCTATTAAATTCATGTATATATTCCTCACAATTCACAAGGTGTTGTTCTGGCTCCCATGTGTCATCTTCAGTCTCGTAGCCTTTCCATCGCACTAAATATTCCGTTTTCCCTTTCTTGTTTTTCCTTTTATCAACAATCCTTTCTACCTGTTGAAAGAAAAAAATGTAGATCATGATAATATGCTTGCACTAGTTTAAAAATGTATGTAAAATGTAGAGGAGGTATTTAGTGTAGTGCAGTAATTTTGCTTATTTAATAGCTATCACGGTCTTGAAATGCTGGCAATTTATTGAATTAACTAAATATCCCTGTAGCAGAGATCAAAGAATTAGAAATTTTAAATTTTTCACTTTCATAAGTATGAAAATCCTGAAAGTGAGCAACATATTTACACAGTGATGAAAAAGAAAAAAATACTATAATCACAGACTTAATCAGATATTATCCTTTAAATAAAAACTACTTTTCAAAAATTACTACAGTACTCAATAATGTTCTCTTATCTCGAGTATACGTGATGCATGACACTGAATGAAATAGCTGTTTTGTCAAAATTTTACTACCATAAAAAATCTTTAACTAAAATATATTTCAGACTAAGATAAAATACATATCTACCAGTTAATACATATAATTAGGAAATTATATTTTTGATTTAAAACTTCAACAATGTGTAAGGGTTCTGAGCTAAATTCTTCCATATTTTCTCACAATATATCTACAAATCTGTGATGGGGAATGATGCGAGCTGTGATTTGAAGGGCAACTGGTTGGAGAAGGGTCCACTGGAACAAACATATAGCGGTAAATATTTTATGATAAGAGATAGACAACAAAACAATATTTCACAATTTTAACAGAAAATCCTACAGAAAAATCCATTCCAATAAAATGTACCATCACACTGTTTCCTAAATATTCATCTCTCTTTCCCACACTTAATGTATACATTATTATATTCAAATAATGCTTGCATTGGCACATGCACTTTCTATCTCCAATTAACCTTATGTAGGAACGATTTATTCCACAGAACTGCTAACTATAAAGTTATTAGGAAGAGAAAGCACTATACAATGACATATGGAATTCCTTTAAATCAGAAGTTATGCTTCCTTTGTTCCAAAGCCAATTCCATGAGAAGTAACACCTTTACTGCTTTGCATTTCATATGTTTAAAATGTTTGCTCATGATGTGAAATTGCAACAGATATTTGAACAACTGCAATGCTTTACTAGAGATTCCAACAACCACTAATGAATCAACACTTTAGGAACTTTCCTGCACAAATCTTACTGAAATAGATTTTCCTTCAATGAGTCATCATGAGCACCAAACCAACATTAACAAAATGGCAAATATGCACTTTCTGAATGAAGTTTCCAAAAAGCATAATCTTTTAAAAAATCTTATGCTAGTTAAATTCATAGTACTATTTCTATGGTCTAGTAAGACTGCAAAAATTGTGGCATACTTTACAGTTCATTAAATATAAACAAGAAAATCATTTTGAGACAGATGACATCCTCAATTTTTTTAGAATGTACAATTTTAAACATCACTTTGAAGGCTAGTATGCACCACTCTAAGAACATGCTTATCCATCCAAGATGTGATTGCATATTTAGCACTAAAATGGACAAAATGTAAACGAATAGCGTTATGAATCTGAAAAGTCAAGTAACTGAGAAGGAAAAGTAAAAGGTGTATGTATGGTAGAGCTTTCCAAATTTTTCAGATTGTGACAGTTTGGAAACTTTGATGAAAGAGATAATGTATCTTTTTAAAACATGGATATAGAACAACATTTTAACCTCAAAACCAACCTCACGAAACACTACCGGTATTATTAAATTATTTATGTTCATGTATACTAGCATTTAGAAGAGGATGACCAAGTGGCCCAGATTCCATTTCCAGAAACAGAATTTAAAAAATCTTTGACCACTCAAAAAAGCTCCTTTCGATGACTGTGCTTAGATATAGAGAATAATTATTTCACCATTTTCATTGCTACAAAGTAGACGTTTAGATAAATTTAGTCCAGTTTTTATATCAGTGCTATTCTAGTTACCATACCACCTGCTGCATCACCATCAGCGCCTTAGAAAATCAAGACAACTTATGTTGTTCTGCTTCACTCCATCCTCCCTCCTTCCAGTTACTTCACATCTGTCTTGGTGCTTGCACTGATTCAACGTCATTGGATCTTGCTGGTGTTTTAAAGGAACAGCTTCTTTCCAACTTCAGGGCAGGACCCTCCACTGTCTCCCCCTTACAACAAGATAAGGGAACCAAGCTCCACATTTGAGTCTACCCAAGTAAGTTGTTTTCCCATTCATCAAACTGAAATTCAGAAAAAATATTTTCAATTTCAGGACATCTTTTGGTATGATTATCCACTTTCTCTGAACTGAGAGACATTAACTGTTTTAATTTCTTGGCATTTTGCTGAAAGGTTTTCACAACTTTAAAACTCCTGTGAGAAGCCACCAATGAAGTAAATGTTTTATCCTACAGTATATGATTTTGAGAAATACTCAAAATATTCAAGTCTCACTTTCAAAAGAAAGTCTCCCATCAAGGACTTCTCTATATTTAGCTCTTGTATATGAAGTCAAGGTTTTACACTTAATTCTTATGCATACACAGAAAAGGAAAATCTATTCTGTCTTGAAAGCAGTTCTACATCTTACAAATTCCGATATGGTGTGTACAAATCCGAAGACAAAGAATAACCTATTACAACGAGAGAATATGCAGCCACTAGCAAAATTCTGATATCAGCTTCTGGAATCATACCACTCCAACAGTAATTTCTGAAGGGCTACCAATGTTAAATCTATTTCAGTAAATCAACCAAGACTGTTGTTTTAAACAGTAACAAATTTATTATGCTATACTTTTTTCATGGACAATGTCCATTTCCTCCAGTACATGAAATGTTATCATGCTGCTGTTGTTATATATGCAAGCTCTAGGTGATGAGCAACATAGCTCTAGGGATTATGGAAACAAGCAGATATGAGGAAAAGATACAGTTCCTTTACTGGGATTAGAACAAGCCACAAGTTCCCATCAGTGGGACACAGCAAACAAGATTCAACACATTTATTCCTTCTAGCTCTGCATTTCTGCATGGGAGCAAATGCAGCTTCTAGGTCAGTGGTTCTCAACCTGGAGTCCCCAGATCTTTTTGGCCTTCAACTCCCAGAAATCCTAACATCTGGTAAACTGGCTGGGATTTCTGGGAGTTGTAGGCCAAAAACATCTGGGGACCCCAGATTGAGAATCACTGTTCTAAGTAAACTTGAAACACATGACCAAGCAACCAGTAAACAATGAGATGAGATTAAATTGAAATGCAAAGTACTATCAGTAATAATTATTAAGTTTACTTCACAAACAGTTTGATTGGGTTTGGGGACTATGTGGTGGTGGTTGGAGTGAGGAGGGATGGATGTGTTGTTTTTGTGATATGGACTGGGGGAAGCATTTAATTTCATTCTAAAATGTACAATGACAATAAAGTTATTCCATAAAGCCATTATCACCAATGAAGGTGAACAAATTAACAAACACTGTGGTGTGTGTGTTTTTAAAAAAAATGCCGTCCCTGTTTAAGTAGGAAATAGACTTAATCTCTTGATTAACTGTTGTTTAGTAATTTCAAAGTGAAGTTCCTCTGTTCACAAATGGTCACTTTAAGGCCTCTGATGGTATGACATTATAAGCCATCCTGGCAGCAGAAATCATGGGAAGTATTGTCCCGTTCTTCCTTAAAATGAATAGAACTTAAAGTAGTTCATCCAAAAAGAGATTCCAAATTAGTTGAAATCAAGGTTACTTAAAGAGGAGTGTCTGAATTGGGTTCTACCTACCCAACCAATTATTTGAGGTGAGAGATAGACCTGATAATTTACACACTTAAGCTTGAGATATTAAATCCACTTTCTGAAAATGATGATTGCATCCTTTGAGTGAAGATCACCATACAAATTTTCTGAATGCAATAATAATTTTCTGAAAACACATCCAAGAAATACACAACAAACATACAATGTATGTGGTAAAATATTCATCTTAAGTATATTAATCTTACACAGATACTTAATTTAAATAATGCCTAGCTATCCAAATTAAGATATTTTTCAAGTATTACATACAGATTTCATATAATCATTGACAGTGTCCCAAGGAACTCATACAACGAAATATCTAACAGCTTGATTTGAAGCAGTTAGCAGTACAATGTGAAAGGGCCTCAAACACTGATAAATTGTATTAAAATTTTGATAAATACAATAAACTATTGCATGTGTGTCCTGGTTGTGGGTTTATACAGGCAACTGGCTATCAAGAATGGTGATTTTGCATGAGTGTGAGATCAACCTTGAGATCATACTTTTATTATATCAGCTTCTATCTTCCATGGTGTTCTTCCATGCTGCTCACACAACTTAGTTTGTTGAATATTTCTTTCTAGTCTTAATTGATATATTCCAGTCACTGTTTTCACTGCAATTTTCTGTATTTTGTTCTTTGGACTTTTCTACAACAGCCTGAAACAGCATGTGTTTAAATAAACAAACTGCAGGAGGAGGAGAGAGGAAAGTGAATGAAGGATGTATAGATTTGTCTCTGACAGATCTAGCTTCTTTTTAGACAATTCTATGGCTGCAAATGTCAAGCAAACCAGATATACTGGGGGGGGGGGGGGGGGAAGGTTGCAGTTGATTTCAAATGATAAGAGCCAAGAACCAGAGAGAACTGAATAGCATCCACAGGAAAAAGTGGACACACTTATTGATATTATTACAAGAAACAAATTATATGGGAATAAGTTATAATAAAGCAGTCACCCATTCAGCACTTTGGCATGTGCCTCTTGGTTTTCCTGTGATCTCAAATCATAGTACTTGGATTTCTGAATGAAAAACTCATACCTGAATGAAATCAAACAGTCTCCAAATTAGTGGAGTTGTTGTCTGAACTGTCAAATAAGGGTTCAAGTCCCCTTACCAATGTAATCCACCTCGATGGATTGTCACCTTGATGTGGTGAGGGGGCTTATGTGTTCCAATGAACCTGAGGGCACAACCACTGGAGTCATGCACTCCCAGGAGTGGCCACAGGGGAGGATCCAGACCAAGAACAATCCGAAGACCCTAAGACCTCAACGGCGGAGCAGGCGGAGGATAACATGGTACATGATACAATGGCTGTGAAGGCAGAAGAAGGCTGCAACAGGCTGAGAAACCACTGTCGTTGTGTAATCACACCACTGCTGGAACCTCACTCTGTGAAGATTGTGTGTTGACCGGCCGTACACCGACCTCCACACATTGAAAAAAATCACCCACAGGTGTCTTCCAAGATGGAAGACAATCGTCCTCGAACTACGAGGGATCGCCTAAGTAGTCCTCTAAAACATACAGATGCATGATCATGATTTGAATTTTAGCTCTTCAATCTGAAATATAATTCAACAAGAGACTAATTCTTACTGAATCACTTTCTGTTTTGAAATTAGAACTAGAACTGGTTAGAAAAAATTGCACACCTGATTACAAAGGAAAGTGTGAAGCTGCAAAAGAGTAATATTGTGAAACATTTTGTTTCCTTAGATCAGGGGTCCCCAAAGTACGGCCCGCGGGCCACATGCGGCCCACCGGAGCCATTTATCCGGCCCCCGGAGGCAGTGGCTCCCTCCTCCTCCACCAAGCAAGGTGCATGTAGCGTGAAGGAGAAGGGGGAAAAGGCGCACGCCTTTCTTGTCTCCCTCCCCCCACGGGCACCTTTCCTGCCACTGCCGCTGAAGAAGGGCCGCAAGGGGCAAAGAAAAGGCGTGCGCCTTTTCTCCCTCGTCCCAAGGGCAGCTTTCCCATTGCCGCCACTGAGGAAGGCAGCGGGAAAGATGCGCGCGGGGTGAGGGAGGAGAGAAAGGCGCACGCCTTTTCCTCGCCCCGCGTGCACCTTTCCCGCTGCTGCTGTCGAAGAAGGGCCACGCGGGGCAAGGAAAAGGCGTGCGCCTTTCTTCACTCACCCCACGCACAGCTTTCCCGTCATCACTGCCGAGGAAGGCAGTGGGAAAGGTGCATGCAGGGTGAGGGAGGAGAGAAAGGTGCATGCCTTTTCCTCGCCCCCTGCACACTTTTCCCGCTGCCGCTGCTGATAAAGGTGCACACGAGGCAAGGAAAAGGCGTGCGCCTGTCCTCCATCGCCCAGCCAGCAGCTTTCCCATTGCCGCCAAGGAAGGCGAGCATGGGGCGAGGGAGGATGGAAAGCTGCGTGCCTTTCCTGCCTCCTCGCTCGCCTTGCACACTTCTTTCCCGCCTCCTCCCTCACCTGGTGTGTGCCTTCCTCAGCGATGGAAGAGGGGAAACAATAATGGAGGCATGCCTATGGTAAAAGGAAGAGGCCTCCCGTCTTATCTTGCCAAACAGACTCCCTCCTCTGCAGCCCTGTCTGGATTTATTTTTCTTGAAGATTAGCAATCTCTTCCAACCCTGATTATTACAGTATTGTTTTTCTTGTTGTTTTTGTTGTTGGTCAGGGGTGCTTTATGTTTTGGTTCACAAAGGCAGAAGAGGGTTGGACTATATGGCACAAGAGGTATCTTCCAACCATTTTTATTATGGTGGTATTATTATTATTATTATTATTATTATTATTATTATTATTATTATTATTATTATTGGGTGTCTATCTGTCAGGGGTGCTTTGATTATGTTTTGGTGCACAAAAGCAGAAGGGGGTTGGAGTAGATGGCCCAAGGGGTCTCTTCCAACCCTCTTTATTATTTTGATGATGATGATGATTAACATTGAGGCTGTATTTGTCCCCCCCCCTTTTTTTTTTTACTTCAAATTAAGATATGTGCAGTGTACATAGGAATTTGTTCATAGTTTTTTTAAAAACTATAATCCGGCCCACCAACGGTCTGAGGGACTGTGAATTGGCCCCCTGTTTAAAAAGTTTGGGGACCCCTGCCTTAGATGCTTATATATTTTTGAGTCTAATGAGACTACATTAATATTTTATAATATTTGAGATTCCAACAATAATTTTAAAATGTATGAACTCTACAGTGACCAAATCATTTTAAGTCAAAACACAATTCAGGTAAAAAGATCTTAAAAGGAGATGTTTTAAAATGACAAACACAAAATATGAATTCTGCACTGATTAAGAACTGCTGCATTTTCAAACAAATAATTAACAATCTTGCAAACTAGGAGAAAGTGTACCAAAAAAATCAATGATAATTGACATCACATCATACTGTTTTTGATTTCCAACATACTAGAAATGTTTTGCTTAAATCAATGAGATATACACAATTAGATAATTTATGTATTGTACCTTAAGCCAATATTTCCCAACTTTTTGAGAAAAATTATGAACTTGTACCTCTAATTCTAAACTGCTTCCTGGTGTTCTTAAGTCTCATATAATCAATCATCTCCTTAGCTGAAAAAATGCACACAAGAATTCATCCCAGAGGGTTTCACATCAACCTCCTCCACCTTCTCTTATGCATATGCTGCCTTTCCACCAAGACTACATTTGAAGAAAATTTAAAAATTAAATTGATTGCAACAGCTTAAAAAATATAACAGCACATAGATCTGGCATGTTTGGCCCATGTGGTCTCTTCCAACTCTTAGTATTCTATGATTCTAAGTTAATATGAGGAAATATTAGTAGCAGTGCTAACCACTCCCTTCTTTTCACTCTCTTGTCACCCACATTCGGCTACTGTCCATCATTTCTTCCCCCTAGAACAACGGAAATGTTGGTGAGTTAAAGAGAGAAAAGAAAAAAAACCCCAGTTATCTCCAATGAAAGACAGACAGAACTTTATCTCATTATTTCCCTACCAGATCGCCTTTGATTACTGCATTGAAATTAACATATAGTACAGCCCCCTTATTCACAGATTGGATGCCCAAGCTTTCACTTACCCATTCTCCAAAATATCCCCCCCCCCCAGATGTGTTTGTGGTAAGGGTGTGTCAAAAGGCAGAAATCTGTTCTGTTTTCGTCCCCCCCCCCCCCCCCGGTTCTGTTTTTGGGAAGATTCTTCCCAAAATGGAAATGGAACTCTGGATCTTAAATTACAAATCCGAAAAGACCCCTCCTAATCTCCCAGAATCTTCCTGAAAACAAAACAGAGAAAGCCCCCCCCCCCAAAAAAAAGAACGAAAATGGTCCCCCAAAAGAGATTTCTGACATTTCGAACATCCCTAGTTTGTGGGCCTCTCCAGGACCTCCAATGCAATTCTATAGTATGCTTTTTGCCCACGTACACCCAAAATATAGGGTTTTCTATTATCTGTGATTTCAGGTATCCACGGAGAATCTTGGAACTTATCATTTGCAGACATAGAGGTCATGTTGTATAAGTACAACAACTTTGACAAAAAATATAGCTTCATAATAAAATTAAAATGGTGGGATTACTCAGCAAGTAGTTTAACCCAAAACTTCTTAAACTTTTTCCACTCGTGACTCCATTCTATCCAAGTAATTTTTACATGACCCTGAGTATATACGTTTATAACGTATCTATAAAATCAAATAATTACTGATCAGTATTTGTAGGGCTTAGTCCACTGCAAACATTGAATGTTGTTGCTAATAGATTGATTGTGGCCAAATATTTTGCGAGTCTAACATTGAGCTAAGGGGACCCATTTGGGGTCGGGAGCCACAGTATAAGAAACAGTGGTTTAAACTACTGTTTCTAGGTTTTTGCTGGAATATCTTATTTATTTTCCTTAACACTTTTTCATAAAATCCCATTAGCAAATACCAAGGATGTCACACACAATTTTTTATCATTGTTTTTCACAGTATTCAATCAAATCTTGCACAATTCTAATATTTTCTCTAATTTGGTATTTAGGTAAAGAGTCTGCTTGATCTTCTCCTATCCAATATTTAGTTAGTAATCTTTTAATCTGTTTGCCAGTGTAGAAGTAAATAATTTATAATCTGCATTTAGTAATGAGATATGCCTATAGATTTTTGGTTCTGTACAATATTTTCCTTGTTTTTGAATTATTGTTATTGTGGTTTGGTTCCAAGTATGTTTTCTGTATGGTTACCAGCAATTCTTTTTGAAAAGTTTTATAACAGACTGCAGATAGACCATCTGAGCCTGTAATTTTCCCTAATTTAGCTTCTTTGATAACCTTCTCAATCTCTTGGATGGTTGATGAAGAAACACAACTTACACACTATCTACAGACCCACTAAAAAAATTCAAATGCTATGTTCAATCAAGGATATGAGGGATCCTCTAAGCGCTGCAGGAATCTACCACGTACCATGCAGCTGTGGACAAATCTACATAGGGACCACTAAACACAGCACTCAGACACAAATAAAATAACACGAAAGACTACAGACACATTCAATCAGAAAAATCAGCAATAGCAGAATACATGATAAACCAAGCTGGGCGCAGAATATTATTTGAGAACACGGAAATTCTGGACCACTCTGACAACCATTATCAGACTACACAGAGAAGACACTGAAATCCACAAGCACATGGGCAATTTCAACAGAAAGGAAGAAACCATGAAAATGAAAAAAATGGCTGCCAGTATTAAAAAATACTAGAATCAAGGCAATGTATAAGGAACACCATCTAGACATAGGAAGTCAGTAAGCAATCAAGGCTTACCCAGACAAATGATGCCTCCAGGCAACAAATAATTCAAAGGGGGAAAAGGCCAGGCTAATTCCAAGCTTGTTAATTGCACCCTTTACACTAGTTTAACAGACAGTGGTTCTTTCCTCCCACCTTTTATTTATCATGGCTGATTGCCTATCTTTTTGTGGGTCCAAGACTCCCTTCCTGTCTCCACAGCAGATCAATTTTGTAAAGTCATATTCTAATTTTTTTGGCTGAAGTTCCTCAAAGAAAATTTGCTGTATACTCTCTCTTTGGGTATACTCTCTCTTTTGTGTCTTTTCTCCTCCAATTTATAGCCAAATTCTGTTTTCCTCTCTCGGCTTTCTCCTCTGTCTCTTCTCCTTAGTTCTTGACTTTTGACGGTGGGGTGTTTTTCTTTATTTTGTGTTTTGAATTATCTTATCTGTCTCTATTGCTCATCTTCCTTCACCTTGTCTTTATAATTTTTGTTATCTTCCATTCCCTATCCTTCTGTCTCGCTCATTTCAAAGGCCCGTCCATATTTTTTATGAAGTCCTTAAGTTTTTCCACTGAAGAAATATTGAACCTTCTTTGACTATATGAAAATATGACTCCCTTCTACCTTCCCCCATTTATAGGGAATCCTCATACTTTGTAGTTTTCTTGTTAGTATTCTCTTCTTTTTTTAACACTTCCTTAGGCAGGTCCTTTAAAATACATATTTGTGTTCCCTCCATTATTAATTTGGTTTTATAGCTTAATTGAATTAATTCTTCTTTCACTCTATATCATGTCAGATACACAACCATATCTGTCTGTGTTTTCTTGCCACTACTCAATTCACGCGAAAGGTTTTGTTTATTTGTCTTTGTTTATTTCTCTATCAATTTCTTCTTCCAATATTCCTATGTAATCTCCTTGCCCTTTCACCACTTTGGCATATATGTTTTCCCTCTTTCTCTTCTGGTACTCCATGTAGTTTTAGGCACTTTTATCTTGATTTTATTTCCAATAACAGCTATGTTTCTTTAATTTGTTCTGCCCTCATCTTCAATTTTTACTGTCTTCTCCAGTATGTTATTTTTTGCTTGGGTCTCATTTATTTTTGTATTCATTCTTCCCTACTGGGTCATTAACAAGTCCAATTTACCTTCAAAGCAATCAATTTTACCTCTAAGGTCTATTTTAATATCTCTCTCCATTTCATTCAAGGATTCTGGCAACTGACAATTCATTTTTTAAATTTTCTTCACTATTATTGTGATGGTATCATTCTGTTCTACTACAGTATATTTACTGATGTTCTTCTTTGTGTTTGTGCCTGATCTTGCTTTCTTGTTGCTAGTGGAGACATTTTCTTACTCTTCCACATAAGACTCAAATAAGCAGTATGTCTCCCACCTCCCTTCTGTATCTGTATATTTTTGTTCATAAATTCTGAATTTATGAAGAGCATTCTCCAGAAAATATATGGTGCTTTCAAGTTCTCTATTAATGTGTTCTTTTCCTCTGATCAAAATGCTAAGGCTACTTGATGGCACAGAGGTGGGTAACATTCAGATTGAATTTCAACGTCCAGATCTTGGAGGTGTTACTGGTGTATTCATTCTGTGCTGCAGTCATGCCAGCGATCTTGCTTTGGCACTATAAGGAAGTGACTATGGTGAAAAACTAGATGTCTCCCACTGAAAAAGCTTCAGTGGAAGAGAATGAGAGTTGATGGCCTCAAGCCAGAGTACAAAAGAACCAATAAGTGCTATACCATGTTGAGTAGCGCCCAATTTCATCTTTTGCGGGGCTACCCTTTTCATTTTGTGGCTGACACTGTCTTTATGTTCCCTGAGTGTAGCTCTCTCTTTTTCTCTATACAAGAAAGCTTACATGTGGAATTTTTAACATAGTGTAGATTTGCACACTTACCTGGAACAAAGTCTCATTCTGTGTATACAGATACAAGCTGATAATTTCTTATTTGAAATGCCTAGGACCAGAAACAATTTGGATTTTTTTTATTTTGGAACATCTGTAAGTATATGTGTGTGTGTGTGTGTGTGTGCATATGTATATGTGTATACATAGATATAGCTATCTTGAAGAGGAATCGAAACACAAACACAAAGCTCATTTATGTTTCATATACACGTAGCTTGAAAGTAATTTTATACCAATTTTTTAAAAAACTTGTGCATGAAATAAAGTTTGTGCACTGAACCATAAGGAAGCACAATCTCAACCACCCATGTGGATGATTCTGGCACATTTTGGATTTCTGGATAAGAGATACCCAACGTTTACATTAAAACATATTCAAAGTACAAGTGTATGCATATACATTACAACAAAGGAAATATAATTGTGTGGATAGATTAGTAAATGTTGGGAAAAGATGTGTGCATCTCACTTGAATCCAGATTAACATCTATTGACATGACCACTTCTGTGGAATGTATATCCCCCCATAGAAAAAAGTTCTCAACTTCTGAAATGCCTCAAGACTTCTATTTTGTTGGCATGTTAGAGCAGAGACCAGAAGAAGCATCAATGTTTTAAGGAAATAAAGATCTTGAAAAGGACAATCTGTAATGACGGAAAATACAAGATCCAATTCGTTGATGCTTGAAAATATATTCTTGTCTAACAGTGAATCCCTATAATCTGGCACATGAAATAAAACTGCCATTGCCATAGAGATAAGTACTGTTCAAGTGTTTTAAAGGCAGTAGTGAGTGGCAGCTAAAGAATTTATCAAACGTAATTGTCAAAAAAATAGTAGTCAGAAGATACAGTTCACATGGGCAGGGCTCTGCTATAAGCCACACTTGGCATGCCTTACAAGACTGTCTAAAAAATGTGGCAGCTTTTCAAAATTTATTCTGATTAAATGAATGAATACTTCAAATCACAAATGCGGAAGCGCTGTCTTTTCATAGCCTATGCTAGATTCTTAGCCAGCCACTGGTTCTATTAAAAGTTATAACAGAAGAGTAAACAATTCTTTCAGGGGCAGGAGTACGGCACACTTGTCAATCCAAATACTGCCTTGTAGTGCTGAAGTAACTGAATAATGTAAGATTTCTTAAACAACCTATAGATAACCTATTCCTACAGATCAAACAAAATCTCAGGGTTCACATTTCACTATAACACTAAACCAACCCTATTTACATTTTATTGTAAACCCTATTTACAATTATCGAAAGTGGTTCTGTCAATTTTTCAGGTTTTAAAACAAAAACTGATATTAATCATTTTTCAACTGTATTTGCAACAGTAAGAAACATTCTTCAATTTAAAAAAATTGGCACTGTTTTCATTTCTCTCTGTGAATTCAACATGAGGATATTTAAACACAACTATTATGTAAAGTGGCTAAATATCTTAAAGCCACTAGACTAGAGCCTGTCTGATCTTGCAAACTAAGAAGGGTAAGCTCTAGTTAGAACTTGGATGGGAGACCATAAATGAATCTAAGATGCTATAAGCTATATATAGGCAGGTATATTTTTAAAGAGGGGTTGTGGAAACAAGGATTGGTGATAAAGCTTCAGTGAAGACCCCTTTCCCCCATGATACCTCTTTCCAGGAGTTATTTTCTCTTCCTATGGGTAGATTTCTCTCACTTCCTGCTGTCTCACCCCCATTCTTAGCTATGAGTCATTTGTAAGTTGGAAGTTTGTAACTCTGGGACCGCATGTGTAGGGTTTTCATGGGCAAGGAATAATCAAAGGTGATTTTGCCAATTTTTCCTCTGAAATACAGACTATAGCACCCAGTATTTCTTAGTATACTCCCATCCAATTACTAACCAGAGATGGTCCTGATTAACTGTTTTTATGTATTTGTTAAAACTGTGCCTGAATTTGTTTGTGTTTTTATACTGCTTGTTGCTTGTTTTTTATTGTCTTGTTTTATATTTTAACTTGCTCACACTTTGTCTTTTGGGCTTGGCCTCGTGTTAGTCGCCCCTAGTCCCTTTGGGGAGATGGTAGCGGGATACAAAAATGAAGTATTCTTCTTCTTCTTCTTCTTCTTCTTCTTCTTCTTCTTATTATTATTATTATTATTATTATTATTATCATTATTATTATCATTATTATTATTATTATTATTATTATTATTATTATTATTATTATTATATTCTTACCAAAATATGACATCCACTTTTTCTATTAAGTCATCACACACCATTTGAAGATGAGTTGAAGTAGCTCATCTCCAGCTGGTGGTCTTTTTAGCTTCTCTTTCTTTTTTCAGTTAGGAATCGTATTTTACTAGTTATTTTATAAATTACAAGATTTGTTTACATCCCAAATATCATGGACTCTATACCCTTATTTCAGTTCAGCTGAAAAAATTGAATGTAGTAATTCAGACAAGACGCATGATATAGTGAGACTATTACTCCCTTCAACTAGGAACTTGTACTTCTATTTATGTACGTTTAAAATAGAACTTGCTATTTTTGCTGCAGGATCACACTGCTAACTTGTGTTCAATTTATGAAAAACAATATTCCTAGGGTTCTTTTTATTGTAGTACTGCTGAGCCACATATCTCATTTCTATACCTGTAAATTTGGTTTCTGTGACCTAAATGTAGAATTTTACATTTGATTCTACACAATTTCATTTTATTAATTTCTCTGCAATTTTCTAGGTTCCTAGATCCTTCTGAACTGTTAGTGTTAAAGTCACTTACTTTAATTTTAAGCGAAAAAATATAGCCCAGTTAGCATTTCCTAGCCATTTGTTCTGCATTCATAGATTCAACCATCCATGACTTAAATTTTAAAAAATGCAAAAGGCAAACCTTGATTTTGACATTTTATATAAGGTACTCCATTATATGACACCACTGTATATAATGGGACTCAAGTATTCATTGATTCTGGTACTCTATTTGGGGGTGGATTGTCAAGGAACCCAGCAGATACTACAGGTGTGCAAAATACCAAAATCCATTTCTTTTTGAAACACAAAATTTGGATGGGCCCACATTTCATGTTTCTAAAAGTTTGTAAGGAGTCCATTTTGTTTCAAATCCGAAATTTAGTTATTATTTCGTTTTGCTATTCTGCTTATTTGTGCCAATGGAAATATTTCCGGGGCTATCAGGATTAATCTTGTTATATGTGTAGGAAATATTTATAACTGTTAGCCCCCCTCAAGTTTCAGAACATTTTGCCCATCCATTGATTTTTGGGAATTTTAAGGTTTTTTACGAATAACATTCTAATAATAATATTTCTAATATGGCACAGGAAAGGAACAGATTGGTGTTGGTAGAATCATCAATTGACCACAAAAAATATTTGTAATATGGCAGCACTATGATTGCTTGCTTTATGCTTGTCTGGCAAGGGATTTTCCTCCCAGAAAAAAGAAAATGAAGAAAACACTTTGTAGAATTATATTTGAACCAAATAATATATTTTTGTACTCTGATTTTAAGAATCAGAAAAACAAACTGGTGTTCCACATTTTCTTCCCCTTCTACTTTGGACTAAAGATATCAAATTTCCAGAAATCCACTGAAAACCCTGTTTTATCTATATCACAGAAAGGCAAAATGTTAAGGGGAAACTGAATAAAATAGAACATATATATTGTGAATATTCTCTACATACCTAACTTATTTTTGTTACTTTGGAAATAAAGGTATATCTTGGTTTGTGCATAAAATCATTGTGTTTGGGTAGATCAAAATTGAAAAGTGTAGCTTATTCTTACAATATGTTCACATTTATTCACTGAATTTACAAATGGTGCTACAAGCTGTTGAACCCTAAGAAATCTAGAATCTCTTAAAGTTTTGCAGACAAAGCGTTGTAATTGAGAAAAGAACCAAAATCAACATTATAGTAAAACAAACAAGCATAGTATATATTATAAAATTAGCCTCCTAGATTTCAAAGCATTCTTATGTAGAAAAAGAGCTGAAAAAAGAAGACAGAAGACACTCACTGAATTCTCATTTTGGAGCATGAAATCTGCATAATTGATCTTATTTTCCTAATTAACATTTTAAAAAGTTCTTCTCATCATTTAGCCCCCACGCCAAAAAAAAAAAAAAAAAGCAAATTAAGGCATAAAGGCCTTTGTTAGCCCCAACTAAAATGAACCTGCTGAATCAACAGGAACATGGTAGAGCATTTATGTCACTTCCATTTGATGGAACCAACAACTTGAAACCAAAAACTGCATTCAGACCCGACAATCTGACTGAATTGAGATGTACTTCCCTGCTGTCTTCACATGTCACTATATTTTGAAATTTTCTGAGTCAGAAACTGTGTTCTGCAAATGTCTCTCCATTTTGCAGATCAGATCTGCTTGACAAAATCTCATACAGCAACTTGGCGAAATACATAAAGACATTGAATGTTCAACGAGACAATCATTGTAAGTATGCTGTGTTATAATGGGAAGGGAGGAGGATGACAGATCAGCAATACAAGGTATCTTATTTTAAATATTTGGTTAACCATTCTAATTTTGGTCCATTTAGGGAGAAAAACTCTTTGAGAAAAATAGGGAGTTTTTCTGAATACTTAGACGGACCTCTAAACCTGGCGCACAGACATTAAGGCTTTTCAATCCATCTCTGTAAAAATTTCAAATAGCAGAGAAAGCTGAAAACATCAGAGCAGCTTTAAATCAGATAAAAGAGAAATATTGTACAATGTGGAAGTTATACAAAATTTGGAGAATACCGGGAATCCCTGAAAGATAAATGCAGCTATTAGATGAATTACTAAAAGATATTATTAAAGAAACACAATTTAAACAAGGAATTTGATGTATTTTCCTGTACTTCTTTAGTTTGACTTCAGAATTTATTCAGAAATATAGAAAGGCTAGAAAAGAGCGTTGAGTCCCCTTTGGGAGAGATAAAACAGGGTATAAATAATAATAATAATAATAATAATAATAATAATAATAATAATGCCAGCTGCAAAAGGCCACCCTACTGGGATCTGCGCGCATCATCCGAAAATACATCACACAGTCCTAGACACTTGGGAAGTGTTCGACTTGTGATTTTGTGATATGAAATCCAGCATATCTATCTTGTTTGCTGTGTCATAATAAAATAATAATGATAATAATGTGCTCGACTTGTGATTTTGTGATACAAAATCCAGCATATACATCTTGTTTGCTGTGTCATACTGTGTTTTTATGTCAGTAAAATAATAATTGTTGTTGTTGTAATTGTGGTGTGCCTTCACGTTAATTCATATTTATAGTGACCTCCACGTCAGCACATCCATTACAGATTGTATGAGGCTGAGAGAATGTGACTTGCTCAAGATCACCAAGTGGGTTTCCAGAAAGTGGATATTTCCAAACTCTGGTCTCCCAGTCCAATATTTATATAATTAAATATTCAGAACACATTTTAGCTGTAATGTCTATTTGTTTCAGCAGCCTGGGGCAATGTTTATCCCCATGTGACCCAAGTAGTGATTCTTAAGACAAGATTTTAAATACTATACCTATTAACTTTTTCTAGACAAACTGATCAGATTCCAACATCCATGAGGCAGCTTTGATTAGGAATCACAAATCAGTGCTATAATTTACATAGCTTGTAGTTGTTGTGTGCCTTCAAATAATAGACTTAAGAGTACACCCCACAAACTTTCAGTTGTCTGTTTTCTTTGCCTCCATCTTCCCCTTATGTTGCTTATGTTGCTTTCAAGCCATGGATGGTTGAGTCCCTGGATACAGAAGCCAAGGATAAAATAGGTGGACTATATATAGTTTTATAGGTTCAACTTTAATCTTAAAGCTGGATGAATTTAAATGGCAGAATGCTAGACATTCTAAACTCTTGACCTCTCTTTCATTGATACAGACATGGAATCTATGGACGTGAAACTTCCATGAAGGTGCGCCTACCTTTCCATATCATTTGTACCCAACAGGTCCCAACTAATAGCCACATATGATGATCAAGCTGAAGGAGCTTTGAAAATCCAAAGCTAGACATACCTTGCCTATCACTACTATGTGTGCTAGAGCTGACATGGGAAAGAACAATGCAATATGATTTCCTAATGGAAGTTTTGCTGACATAAATCCTTTAATCCAGAGAATCAAATAGAATGATTAGATCTTTTACCTTCTTTTCTGAAGATTTGTTATCATCTATTCTGCTGCAACACCAAGTTTTTTTTAATTCCACAGGGGACTACTGTTTCTTTCTGGCTTACATTCATAATGCATCATGCTATTCTGGAGAAGAAATCTTCAGAAGTCAATGGGAGATTGGTGTGCTGTTTTCCAAAGGAACATTATACAAGTCCCTCTGGGTAAGAGCAAATTTCCATGTTATCTCAATTTTGAAGTTCAAACCCAGCTAAGGCTTCTTCATTAACATTCTATTGCATGTTCTTGAATTTAGAATGAATGGGGTGGGCTAATTTATGTGGTCACACACGCCTATGGTATAAGAGTAGAAAACATATAACCATCTTGGTCTGTATTTGAATGAAACACAATGGTAATTTTGGAGATTACAATATTCAACTCTTCCATATATTTTTGTGTAGGATCAGCATATTCCTTAAATGGTAGAAAAAGAAATGAAGTCTTAGATAAAACTCAAAATGAATTTAAACAAGTCCTCTTTCCACAGCTTTTTCCTATTACATATATTGAATATATGACAACATGCTTGTTAGCATATAGACATTTATGGTCCAACACACGTTAATGACTGCATTTGAAAGCCTAAAGTAAAACATAAAGTAAGATTGCTCACACTATATTCATTTAAACATAATGTAACTTAAAAATCATTAGATTTGGTCATAATATTCATACATTCCTAGATGGAGGTATGAGGTACCTGGGTGACTACAGCAAACTAAGTGGTAAAAAATTACCAAAGGTCACAAGCATTGGGTAGCATAAGGAAAGACAAACTGAAACTGAATCCAAGCAACACACAAGTGCTTATTGTCAAGTATCCTACTATGGATTTGGAAGTGTGTCAGCTAGATGGGGTAGCACTCCGCCGAAAGACTGTGTTCACAACTTTAGGTGCTCTTGGATTATTTCTGCCAAATATCAACCCAAATAGATGTAAAGGTGAGGAGTGATTATTACACTATCTAACACTATTTTTGTTCCTGGGTTATAAATGTCAGTAGATCATAAAATCATGGAAAATGTTTATTAAACTGCAATAACATTGTTTTTGCGAGACATCCTGCAGCACATTTTGCTATAGCTTTTCAATGAATATCTCATAGTATCAACCAATTCAACATAGTTTGTAGCGGCCACAAAAATGAAGTTTCTAGAGTATACCAATTGCTTTCAAAGTTAAGTACCACACAATTAAACAGGAAATACAGTGTTCCCGCACTACTTCGCAGTTCACTTTTCGCGGATTCGCTGTTTTGTTTTTCAATAAACTCTAAAAGACTATTATAAATAATAAAAATTACAAATTACAGCCTAAGGAAATGAGGAAGGAGAAGCCGAAGGGAGAGAAAAGGAGGCCAAGCGGCAATGGGAGGAGAAGGAGGCGATTTATCAACACACGATTGGTTGATAAAGACTTAAAATAGTGTATAACTACTAAATAATGTATAAATATTAAAATAAATATAGTGTCCCTACTTTGCGGATTTTCACTTATTGCGGGTGGTCCTGGAACCTAACCCAGCGAAAAGTGAGGGAACACTGTAACCCATTCAAGCCAGGAGCAGATTTTTTTTACAAATTTTCTTACATAGTGTTATCAGCCTCTGCTGTTACACCAGTTGCACCTCTTCCCAAAATTGGATGACCTAAGCCAAACCCGCAATTGGCAAACAAAGCCTAAAGCACAGGTGGGCATTTGAAGGCCCCCGTGAAGGCCAAACCTGGCTGGGGCCAGCTGGCTTCACCGGCCCATATCACATGACAGAGGTGGATCAGCAGGGTTTTTTTGAGCCAATCCCCTCCACAATCTTCCTTCTGGCGCTGCTTTCATAGTGAAAGGACAGGGCATTCTTGGGCTGACAAGTAGCCTTGATCTGCCAAGGGGACACCTTGGATGCGGTTGTGCTCCTCTCCTTGGCTCATTCTCTTTGATTTCTTGTTGTGGCAGTGCGATAAGTTTGGTAAGGGGTGCAGGGACACAATTACGCTCCACTGCTTGCCCATTCAGTGTCTCCCTCTTTGCTCAGTTGGGCTCCCTTCATCTTTTTTTTGGGGGGGGGGGGAGTTGACGAGGGTGCAGAGCCACTATTGTGTTCTTCCACCTGACTGGTGGCCCCCTCCTCTTTTCCTTCTTGGGACGAAGGTAGGACACAGCAGAGGGTGAAGATGCAGTTTGTACTCCTGCACAAGCCCTGGACTGTCTCTGGTAAATTTTGGGGAGGAAGGGTGTGGAGAATGCCATTGCACTCCCCCCCCCCTTTTGTAGCATGGAATAGGGGACTGCAGTACTAATAGTAGTAGTAGTAGTAGTAGTAGTAAGAGCAACTTCCGGTGTCGATGTTCCCTCACCGTCAGCTTTGATTTCTGCCTCCTTTAAGGACAGGAGATCACCTGATTTCTCATAAATGAGCCAAGATGAAGTGCAGATACCTCTACAGATTCCTTAGCAAAGGTAATCAACTGGGGAAAGCAATGAATCTGCTAAAGCCTCCCGCAGGATTACAACCTCCCTAGAAGAAACGTCACTGAGGGAGAAAGAGGAGAAATGCATGCACACACAATCAAAAGCAGCGGTTTTCAGTTAGAAATTGCCAGCCAACTGACCAACCAAACTCCTCAACGTAATTATCCAACCTTCCCTCAAGATCCCCTGGTAACTAAAGTTTATTTAAATGAACAGAGAACTAGAAGAAGGAAACAGAGAAGAAACAACAAACTCTTAACTATTGCCAAGTACCTGATGAGAATGATTTAATGAGTCAAGGACTGTTATCATATTACCCATGAAATAAAAGAATGATTTAATTATTTTTAAATGATCTCTGGCTTTGAAACAGATAAGAACAATTAATAAAGCAGACAAGATTGATTTGAACTGTTAATAAGGGAAGGTAAAAAGTGTGTGCAAGAAGATCCCTTGTAAGGGAATTAAATAAAATAACCTTTAAATGGAAATATAATAAAGGGTGTTTTGGTTAAATATTTAAGAAGAATTTAACCTTATTGTGATTTATAATTTGACAGTCTAAAGGGAAAGATTGAGGCATCTTGGGAATTGGCCTTGAAAGTTGCTTAGTCTAAACAGATATTTCACTCCCTAAGAAAAGTGAGGAACTCTGATTTTCAATAGCCAAGTATATAACAAAATATAACAAAATATATATAACAAAATGCCAACATCTAGTGGTGTAAATGACTATAGACTAAATATTCAATTTTGCAAGGAGAAAGACAAGCTAAATCAAAGGATGGCCATTTACATATACCTAGAACAGAAAAACAGAAACCAGAGGTGAAGAAGCACATGAATTAGATGCTGGAGGCAAATTCTGAATGGGCTAGAGGAAAGAAAACTCCTAGAGAAGTGGCTATATCTCCAAGGATGAAAAGTTTAAGAGTTCAAGTTATCTGGGAAACTCTACAAAATGGATTATAAAAAAATTATAACACTAAGCAATTCTGGTTATATCATTAGTTTTTGAAATGGCCCTAATTTGGCTCTAATATTTCAGTCACAGAAATTAGGCCTTTAATCAAACAAATATATACAAGGCGAGGAAGAATGGGAACCCAAGAGTGGTGGGTGGAAAATGTTATTATATATATGTACCAGCTGTGCCCGGCCACGCGTTGCTGTGGCGTAGTCAATTGGCGACCTTGATTACCATTTAATGGCCTTGTAGCTTGAAAGCCTGGCTGATTCCTCCCTGGGGAATCCTTTGTTGGGAAGAGTGAGCTGGCTCTGGTTGTTTCCTGTCTGGAATTTCTCTGTTTTCAGAGTGTTGGTCTTTATTTACAGTCCTGGTTTTAGAGTTTTTAATGCTCGAAGCCAGGTTTTGTTCATATATTTGTGTATATTTTATCTGTAATTACCAGGCATGAGCAAACTTGGGTCTTCTTGGTGTTTTGGACTTCTACTCTCACAATTCCTAGGTCAGCTTGACCAGCACTTTCTCATAACACTATTACTGTAGTTCCTCCAGTTGTTTGTTTTGTGTGTATATTTTATCTCTATATACTAGGCATGGGCAAACTTGGGTCCTCTTGGTGTTTTGGACTTTAACTTCCACAATTCCTAACAGCCAGTTGGCTGTTTGGGGTTATGGGAGTTGAGCCCTCTTGGTGTTTTGGACTTCAAGTTTGCCCATGCCTGGCATATATTATAATGTTATGTGAGACGGTAGGGGCTTCTGCCATCTTGCTGGCCTCTAGGTGTTTTGGACTTCAACTTCCACAATTCCTAACAGCCGGTAGTTGAACTTCCAAACTCCTAGAGGGCCAGGCTATTCAATGCTAATCACAGTGGGCATTTGCAACATTCACACTTGGCTCAATTAGAAAAGACTTCTTTCTCCCACCATGGGCCTTTCACAGATCTATAATGAGAAGCCTCCCACAGGTTGTTAAAACATCTGGGAGCCCCCAGGAAATATCCTTGGAGGCGGCCAATTCTTTCACACTGGAAGTGACTTGTGGTTTCTCCATATTTGGTCAATATGAGGTCCCCACAAATGGACATAACATTTTTATTTATATAGAATGTTTACAGTTAGGTGTGTTTGTGTATAGAGTGTTCCCCCACTACTTCGCTGTTCGCTTTTCACAGACTCGCTGTTTTGCGAGGAAACCGGGGTATATTTAAACATTATTTTAATTATTATGTGGCCTTTCTCCCCCTTGCAAGCCCTGGGGAACTAGTGAATCCTTCCCTACCAATGCCGGCTGGGCCCTTGCTCCAGGCCCACCATGTTGCTCTGGCAGCCAGGAAGAAGGAACACTGTTGACTTGTGGAGAACTCCACCCCATCTTCTGAGTCCTCCACGTTTCCCAGCGTGGCCTAGCTGGAGCGAAGGCAGAAGCCAGACCTGGCCGCCTCTTCCAGGCTCTTGCTGCCGCCACCAGCCTTCACTCTCTCACCCGCCCGCCCTCACTCATTTATCTGGCTAGAGCAGTGTTCCTTCTTCCTTGGCTGCAGGGAAGCAGCCAGAGCAACATGGTGGACATGGAGCAAGGGCCCAGCCAGCGCTGGTAGGGAAGGGTTCACTAGCTCCCTGAGGCTTGCAAGGGGGAGAAAGGCTACATAATAATTAATGTTTAAATATACCCATTTGTAGATGCGCGAAACCATCACTCTAGACCTAAGGGGGCCCAGTCTTTCTGAGGGAGAGAACCAGGCCTTTGGGGTGGTGCAGCGCAGTGAGGAGAAAACCCGCTAGAGGAGGAGGCCCTGACCCGGCAGCTCATCCTTAGCTGCCCGCCGCAGAGTGAAGCGAGGTTACTGATTGCCTGGCAGATTTCTCATGGTGTGTGGGAATTCGGCCTTCCTCGCGAGAGATCCTCCATGGAGAAAATGAATGCACACGCGCACAGGCAAATAACACGCACACTCGCTCTCCATTCCTCCCTCCCTCTGCTGGGCTTCTCTTTGTGCAGACGCAGTGGAAGCCTCCCACCACTCCATTGCCCATGGAATGACTGCCACCAGACTATGCCTCCCAGAGGGCCTTGTGCGATAGGTTACTGAAGAGTCTTCTTCGAGGCTTCTGGGGTTTGTAGGGTAACAGAGGGAAGGCCACAGCCGCAGTGCACGCTGGGAATTGAAGTTTATGCTCGCGCCTCTTTTGAATACCCTAGTCTTCTATCTATTTTGGATTTTCAAGTCCTTCATGCTGTGTTTTTACATGTTTTTGTTAGTGTTGGTCACTCGTTGGGTTGGTAGACGTTTTGTGGCCAAATCTAGTGTCACCTGTAGTTTTGTTGTTAACCCAGTCCTACAAACGAACAGTACACACACATATATGTGTGTGTGTGTGTGTGTATGTGTATGTATATGTATGTGTGTGTGTGTGTGTGTGTATATATATATATATATATTGTATAAGACATCCACCCAAAATTCAAGAAAACAGATAAGTTAGCATCAAATAATAAGATTGGGATGGAGTACATAAAAATGGATTGGTTATAGATAATTATATAAGTCTGGTGTAATACAAAAAGATAGGAAGCACGATAACAATATAATGATATATAATAACAGCTTGTTTATATAAAATACCAACCTACTAACAGCTTAAATGACATTCGTAGAATTTTCTCTTTAGACAATAATTAATAATTAGGGAAAAGACTTAAATGAAACAATCTGCCATGAATAATCAAGATTAATCTTCAATAAAGAGCTGGAAAACAAAATAAGGTGAACATGAGACAATATAAGGAACAAGAAGATACAATTACTAGACTTAAAATTAGATTTGTTAGAATCTTCAATATCTTACGTAATGGAAAAGAGATGAAGAGTTAGTTGTAACAATGATAACTTTGTATAAGAACCCCTCCCACGTCCCAGCAACCCCTACCTTCTTTGCACTTTCTTTGTGACATATTAGATATTTGTAAAGGGGTAACAATCCAATAACAACTCTACTATCCCCATATTTTTTTTCCTCTCTCTTTCCCTCACCCTCCATTCCCTTAGTGTGAATTTTGGAAATGCTTAATAAAAATTATTTGCAATAATAACAACAACAACAACAGCTACAGAATGGGCTAATCGTATTATTTAGCAGCCATTAAGACTCCTCGGGCCTGCTTTTGGTAGACGGCTATTTTGGTAGGCGGCCATTTTGGTGATACAGCATGAAATCATATCTTTTGGAGATGGGCAGCCATTTTAAGTAGGCGTCACCTTGTGCAATAAAAAAAGGTAGTTAAGGGAAAGGCAGCAATGTTTTCCCTTCCTTACATCATTTGCAGGGTGGACATTTAGCCCTTCCTTACATACTTTACAGGTCAGCCATCTTTCAACGAAAATATTTTCGAGGGAATTTGTTCAAGGATTGATTACCATTTTGGGTTCATACTTGAATATTAGGTGACCGTTACTCATAGGGGATCAGGTTTGATTTTCACATTGCTTAAGCCGTCATTCTCCAGCATGTCTACAAAAAAGGGACAAGGGGGAGCAAAGGGAAATGCGCCAGCCAAGAAACATCCAGCTTCCCGGGATGACTTTGAGGCAGCTACAAGTGAGAGTGTACTCATCTTGGCAAAAGAGGCAGAGTTTGAACATGGATTTGGTATTACCCCTGTGGCCCTGGACCCAGCAATACAGTTTGCTGATAGGGAAGGTTTTAAATTAAATGGTTTTATCTCGCCTAAGAACTTTAGAAGACAGTTGGAGGAGGCAAGTAGGGCAGTCTACTGCTACAGCTGTGGTACCTGTTCCAACTAGTGTTGCGGTGGCACAGGATCAAGCAGTTCTGGCAGGACCTTCCATGTTGGGGGGGGGGGGGTGTGTGTGCCCTGACTTGATCAAACAGCTCCCTCTACATCAGGTATGGTGTCAATGCAGGAGCAGGCTCCTGTTTCACATCTGGGCTCCAATAGGAGGTCCAGTTGCCAAACCGCAGCCCACGCATGATGCTTCAGGATTGGTGGTTCAGCAGATAAGCAATAGTGTTTCAAACCCTGAACAACTCACAGAAAAGGTCCAGCAAGTAAGCCAGCACATAACAACCATGGGGGGTGGGCTTGTAGGCCACCCAGCCCAAGTTACCCCAGAGCATATCGCTGAGAGAACCTCACACCATCTTTAACTGCCATTCCACTGCCTGCTGAGTGGGAGGGAGCCAGCCTACCAACCAGGCACTCTTCAACAGCCACTGAGCAACCCTCCTGCCATCTTTAACTGCCATTCCACCATTCTCTGAGTGGGAGGGAGCCAGTCTACCAACCAGGCACTCCTTCAATGCGAACGAACTTTCGTCTCCGGTTAAAAGGCAAAAAATTGCCATGTTGTTATCGGAGGAGCACGCCGATGTATGCCTACTCCAGGAAACCCACAAGGGAAAGGACAGATCAAAATTGTTGAACCTAAATAGATGGGAACTACAATATGAATTCCGGGGAACTAATAAGTCAAGAGGAATGACAATATTAATAAAGGATATACACAGATTTGAGTGAGAGAAACAAATAGTAGATAAGGAAGGATGTTTTGTGATGATTAGGGGGGAAATTAAATAATAAAGAAACCACTATAGTAAGTATCTATGCCCCTAATAAAAATCAGTAAGGTTTTATACAAAGGTATTGTGCTAAAATTGAAAAACAAGCAAAAGGAGATATAATAATAGGGGGAGATCTTAATATGGAACTCTATAAATGATCTAAAAAAACAAGGTGGAACCCAGGCAGGCCTGAATGCAAAATCAACTTTAAAAAATGGAACCTCATAGAAGCACATGATAGATTAGGAGAGGAGGGAACAATCCCAACATTTTATTCCCACAGGCACACAAAATTCACTGCAATAGACTACTTCATAGTTGGAATTAAAAATATACGACCAACAAAGGAGATTAAAGTGGGGAATCACTGGCAAGGAGATCATGTTCCCCTCCTGTTAAAATTAGGAATCCCAGTAAGGAAGTCCACAAGGAAATGGATTTTCAACCCAAAGGTAACCTTTAACAAAAAGGATAAACAAGTCATTAAACAGCAGATTCAAGAATTCTTTCGATTTAACAGACAACCACAAATAAAAGAAGAGATTTTATGGGATGCTTTTAAAGCAACCATAAAGGGTACTTGTATCTCATTGGAAATAGGAAGCAATAGAAAATAAAAGTATACAGTTCAGAAATTAAGATCAGAGGTTGAAGATGCATTCCTTTGTTTCCAAAAAAATCCATTGGTCGAGAATAAGACAAAAATGTAAGAGAAAAAAACAGCAACTGGACAATTTAGATAAAATAGAGACCACAAAAATACCTATGGATTAAAAACGATTATCAAATAAATTCAATTAATAATTTGAAGAGACTGGCTAGAGTCCTAAAATCAAAACAAGCTAGAAACAGAATACTTAAGCTGAAGGATGATAGAGGACATCTGAGAGCTACAGATAAGGAAATTAGGGAGATTATGGCTAGTTACTATGAAGAACTTTATGAAGGTAAAGACTTAACCAAACAAATTGGTCTCTTGGAAAAAATTATAAATACACAGTCAGAATCTATTCTAAATAATACAATAACTAAATCAGAAATTGAAAAAAAAAATAGAAAACCTAAAAATAAATTCATCACCTGGGCCAGATGGATTTACAACAAACTTTTATAAAATATTCAAAAACGAAATTACTCCCAACCTATTTTACACTCTTTAATGAAATAATGGAGAAACAAAAAGTACCAAATTCTTGGAAACTCTACAAAATTCTCACAATCTTAAAGCCAAATAAGGATGAAACGGATCCTAACTCGTACAGACCAATATCCCTATGCAATGTGGATTACAAAATATTCACTAAAATATTAGCAAATAGACTGAAGGATACAATTCCAGAGATAATTCACAAAGATCAATATGGATTTGTAAAAAAACAGGAAATTAGTGGACCCTATAAGAAATATTTTGAACATTTTGAACCATGCCACAGAAAAAAAAATCTAAAGTACTCATACTAAGATTGGACTTTTGCAAAGCATTCGATTCATTAGACCACAAATATTTGAACAGAATCTGTGAGGAAAGCAATATGGGGGGGAAAGTGTGTAAGGTAATAAAAGAACTATATACTGAAAACAAAGCTACCATCTCAGTTAACGAGGCACAATCTAGACAAAAAAAATTAACAGGGGAACTCAACAGGGATGCCCCCTTTCCCCAGCCCTGTTTTCACTGGCCATAGAACCCTTAGCAAACTCAGTAAGGAACAACCCAGTTATTAAAGGTTATAAGGTGGGCAAGGAAGTCATCAAGATTAATCTATTTGTTGATGATGTTACAATAATTTTAGGGGAGGTGGAGGAGTCACTACAATCAATAGTCAGAACAGTCAAGGACTTTGGTAAAATTTCAGGCCTCACAATTAATTTAGGGAAATCAGAGATACTACATAAAAATCTAACATGGGAAAAACTTAAGAACGTTCAAAACATAATGGGAGTAAAATTGGGGAATAAGAAGATGAAATACCTGGGTGTAGATATATCAAATAATATCAATAATATTATATCAATGAACTACAATCATCTATGGAAAAATATAAGCAAACAAATCATCTCATGGGGAAAGAAATTCCAAGATATATCCACAAGGCTAAAAATTTACAAGATGAAGATCTTGCCCAAATTCTTATTCTTCTTCCAAACCCTCCCGGTGAATATCCCTACCAATTTGTTGAAGAAGTGGGATAACTTTATCAAAAAATGGGTAGTGGGAGGAAACAAAAACAGAATTGCTAACTTCCTATATTATAGTAAACAAGAAATGGGTGGATGGGGGGCTCCCTCGTTAGGAATATACTATGAGGCAAGTCAACTAGCGAAGTTACTAGAATTCGAATTGGAAGGGTCAAAAAAATGGGTACAAATAGAAAAGAAAGCAAATAGTTGGCAAAAGGGAACGTCAATGGGAGAGAGAATAGAAAGAAAAGACCTAAAGAACATAAAAGCAGGCCCTTGCTTAACAATATTGTCAATGTGGAAGAAATGGCAGATTAAATTACAAATAAGTAAAATTAACCCTTCCCTTTAGAAACATTGGAAAATAAGGATAAGACATTCAGGAATATAATTAGGGCACTGAAGGAAAATGGTATTAAAAGGATTGGGGACCTCATGGACCCCAATGGAGAAATATTAAAGTGGGATAAAATAAAAGATAAATGTGGTCAAGGGAACTGGATAGCATGGTTAGGTCTGTCCAGCAAAGCTCAGCCCATGAAAAGAAGAGAAGCAGATAAAACCCTACTGGATAGAATAATTAGAAGGAAATTAGAAATAGATAAAGGAATGAATGGGCTATGGTATGACGAACTAATCACCTTAACTTATAACACAAAAACAACACTTATAGAGAACTGGAAACAGGAAAAAAAACTTTACTGAGAAACTAATCGGGTCTTGGATCGATAATATTCATAAATTAATCATATAAAGATCAAAGAAACACAAAAGAAAATAATCTCTAAATGGTACAGAACCCCCCTCCAATTAGCACATATAACGGGAAATACCTCGAACATGTGTTGGCACAAGTGTGGGGGAATAGGCTCATTCTCCCACATGTGGTGGGACCGTAGAAAAATTCAGATCTTTTATAGTAAAAGTAATGGAAGAAATAATAGGGAAAGAGTTAATATGGGAGAAAGCCTGATATGTGTCTCTCACAATAAAGGTAAAGGATAACAATAATTGAACCGAGATCCTAAAATATATGACAGCCGCAATACAAGCCACGATAGCCCGAGGATGGAGGGATGAGACAAAATGGGATGTAGAAACTTGGTGGTCTTATGTATCAGAATATATAATTAATGACTTCATTAATCAAAGGAAAAGAAAATATATAAATAACCTAAAAGAACAAGACTGGTTCAGGAAATGGTCAGCGCTAATTGACAAAATAGACGGAAACAAAAGATACACCACCTTGAACCAGGCGTTCCACACGGTTAAAATGATACAATGACAATATTTTGAATTGCTGTTCCGGGGGGGGGGGAATGGGAGGAGGGCAGGGGGGTGGGTGATACATTTCAAAGGATCGTTTAAAATGTCATTTAAGCATTAGTTACTTTTGGTATTACGTATACTGAAATAAAACATGTATTGCAAAAATTAGTTAATTGTTGGGATGTATCAAATAAAAAAAATTAAAAAATGTAATAAAAAAAACAGCAACTGAGAGACCCTCTTGCTATCTTTAACTGTCATTCCACCGTCCGCTGACTGGGAAGGAGCCAGTCTACCAACCAGGTTCCCTTCAACAGCCGCTGAGAGACCCTAATGCCATTGTTAAGACTGGCCACTGAGTGGGAAGGAGGCAGTCTACTAACCAGGCACTCTCCAACAGCCTGAGAGACCCTCCCATCATCTTTAGGAGCCGTGATAGCGAAGCGATTAAAACCGCTAGCTGCAGGAAATCTACAGACCAGAGGGTTAGTTAGCAGGTCGAGGCCACAATTTGGGATGGGCTCCCAGCTGTCAGCCCTAGCTTCTGCCTACCTAGCAGTTTCAAAGCATATAATTCAAGTAAATCAGCGGGGAGGTAAAAGAGCGCCCCATGCAGACATGCTAGCAATGAATGGAGAAAGTCTATGGACACCAGGCTTCTCAGCATGGAAAAATGGAACAAGAGCACCTCCCAATGGCTGGAGTTGAGCATCACCTCAGGATGCCGGAGATGGAAAGGGTAAGGCCTTTACCTCTGTCTGTGTATTATATGTCTTTGTTACTGTGTAAAAAGCCATTGAGTGTGTGTGTGTGTATATATATATATATCTAACATATACACACACACACACACACACATACACATATATATATATATAAACTGTAATCCGCTCTGAGTACCTCCGGCTAGCTAAAATGGAATATAAATTTAAAAATATTATTATTATTATTATTATTATTATTATTAAGTCTATACAGGTTAATTCCCTTTAATGGTTTTCATTGATAGGTTGTTCCAGAAGTTATAAATAAATAAGTCAGGAAATGGCCCTTAACATCCACTTTTCTGTGTCTGGTCTCTTTATTTCACGGTGGGAGTTCAAAGAGGGTAGTGTACATGTTGTTAACTTCCAGGCTGGATCCCGACAATGCACTGTATACTGGGATACCTCTGACCAAGTTCGGAAACATCAATGTATCATCCTTGCATATGATTCTATCTGGATAAGGATCAAGGCTTCACCTATTTGATCATTTATCTATCTATTTATTTATTTATTACATTTATACCCCACCTTTCCCCAGTCAAGGGCCCATGGCAGCTTATAGCCAATATAAAAATTAAAAACAAGTTAAAACCATAAATATTAGTAAATGCTATGAAACACTCATTAAAACCCTGATAAAATACATTTAAAAACCATTATATCCCATTTTTCATCCAGAATAAGCCTCAAAGTGGCTTTCACTGTGGATTAAAACAAAATATGTAAAAGAGTACAAAAATTAAAAATATCAAACAATCATATTAAAACATTAACTTAAAACATTTCTAAAACATTTTGAATATATTAAGAGATGACACATCTGTTCCACATCTGTACCTCAATCACTTAAAGGCTGCAGGCCTGTTTAAATAATAAAGTATTTGCATATTGGCAAAAAGAACAGAGATGGGGCTAAATAAACCCCACACAGAGGGGAGTTCATTAATAATAATAATAATAATAATAATAATAATAATAATAATAATAATAACTTTATTTTTATACCCCGCCCCATCTCCCCGAAGGGACTCGGGGCGACTTACATGGGGCATGGCCTGATAAAACAAACAAATAACAGTAACAAAGCAATAAAACAATTATCCCAGTAAAAAACATCAACATCAATAAAAACAATCATTAAAATCAACAAGCAGGATACAGTGTTAAAAACAGGAGACTAATTTGTAGATCCCAGGCAAAGTGCAGAGTGTTACGAAATGGGAAAAGGAAATTTCACAGTTGAATGGACAATAGTCTAGGAGCAGTCATCAAGAAGGCTCTCTCTCTCATGTGTCTTCCCCAAACATTTCATCATAAAATGTTAGCATCTCTAACATACAGCTACTTTTCAGTTCTGGAAGGATCCACTTAAATGACTACTCAAATACAGCAGCTTGATATGTTCCACACAAAGTATTATTTTTGGTCAAAATATTTGCTTTTGCAATTGACTGAACAATCAAGTTAACAACCAACAATATAGATTATTTTTCATTGTGTAGATATTTTTTCGCTCTCTTCAAAAGTTGCAAAACAGTCCTTTAGTTGATTGATACATAGTCATTTCATTATTCTTAAAAATGAGCTTTGTTTGTTTTAAAGTACTTGTTTTTAATTTATGCAATACTGTACACATGTGTCAAACTCAAGGCCTGCAGGGCAAATCCCACCTGCCATGTCATTTTATGTGGCCCTCCAGATACTGGACTGTAAGTCCTGTATTCCTCATCATTAGATATCATGACTAGAACTGATGGGAGTTGTGATACAGTAACATCTGGAAAAATGTAATTGTTTCATTTTGTGATGTTTGAATTTAGGTAAATGGCTTGTGGAAATAGTGCCTGACTCTGAAATACCCTTTAACCATTCCCCAACCTCAGAGCTACAAGTATTGTGGGTTGCAATTCCCATTATCCCCAGTCCACACGGCAGATAATCAAGAGATGGGAGTTGTTATTCAATAACATCGGAGGACCCAAACTGGGTAAAAACTAGAGCACCAAGCACATTGTAAGAAGGCAACCATAAGGCTGGTGTGGACCTCGATCAAAATGAGTTTGACATCCCTGATCTAATATCTGAATATAATGTATAATTGAGAGAAGGAGTAATGAATGCATTACTACTAAAATGGTAGTCCCTAAACTGGAGTCGTTCATCTAGGGTTTGAGGTCCCACACCAGCCACAAACTCCAGGATTTTGCTGAGGTGGTGGCTACATGCCCTTCTGGGTCAACCAGAGGTTGGCCAGGAGGGTATCTAGCCAGCCCTCAGTCCCCCATCTCCTCCCTCTCCCAACTTACCAGAGGGGCCAGGTTGCAAATTTGGGCCTCTCAGAGAAGGCTTCCGACGCTGGGTGAGGACAATGGAGGTGTCATCCCACTCCTTCGGGCTTTTAGAGCCCAAAACTTGGGATGGTAATAGGATTGATTGGGATGATCTGAGATTTCAGGAGTCAATCCCCAGAGGCCCAACACGTGAAAAAATCCAGACCTTGCAGTAAGGTCCAGATCTTTCCAGGTGTTCTATTAATCCAGAGTAAATTGGGAAATCCCAGTTTACTCCAGATTAATCCAAATTAACCTGAGGCGTCGTTTGTACACCTCAGGTTAACCCGCAACTCATCATGGGTTTGGGGCCTGTGTAGAAGAACCCTGAGAAGCACTGTGCGAATACATAGCTACAGCCACATTACATTTTTAAAATTCATTCACTGGTGTTTAGACACAGCAATTTCTTCTATACCTAGCAACTAAACAGATCTTTATGAACCACGGCCATTACCAGTCCAGACAGTAAGATGGTTCTTTCATTTGTGTATATTAAAACGTAGGTGTGCATTAGGGAGAAAAAAATCCTGCTCCAGTACTCAATTCTGTTCCTCTTTTTGACATGGTTGTCTTTCTTCCCTCACTAACATTGTTTGCATTCCATATTAGTGAGTTATTATAAGCTGTTTGGGGGAGAGGCATGCTTTTTAGGCTTTCTTCTCCCTGAAGATTCCTGCAAACCTCTAGCAATACACCCATCCCTTGCTTCAAGATGGCAATTTCACCTTATGTGCAAAAGTAAGGGAAAACACAAATCATTATCATAAGTAATGATGTGCTAAAATTGTATTGTACACCTTCAGCAGATAATGTTTCAGGTGGCTTCGGACAGTTGCAAAATTAAGATATTGTCACTTTTGGAGACACCTGAAGTGTTTAAGGGCCAGTTATATGCAACATTAAATACATTTTCAGGAACCAAGTCAACTCCCCCACTTAGGTAACAGGAGTTGTTTTGAAGGGGAAGTAGAATTGTGGGTGTATGAAGGAAGTATAACTTCTTTCCTCAAAGTGACCCCAATGACAACTCACATGCACACACACACACTGCTATAGGAACATTTACTCTGGCATGTAATAGTATGTGGGTAAGGAGTTCAATCCAAACGTTTGAAAAATGTAGTGTCAACTATAGTTTGACCCTGAGTCCCTATCAAATACTTGGTTTGGAGTTGACTTTTTATTCCATGGTAGAGTTAATAAGGGGTAAATTTAACTTAACCTCTGGCCTTTTTATAGGAATACATCCTTATTAAGCTTCTTTTTTTGACAGCAGCGCCATTGGTTCCTCAGGCATGAATAGCATCAAGTACCTTCCCCCTTAAGAACAGACAGTGGAATATCAATAGATTAGGAAGCTACACAGCCTTTGTGTCATCAACAGCAATTACACCAACCTAAGAACTAGATTGGGAGCTATTTACATGTGCAGCATCTAAAACATATTGCATTAATAGAAACCAATTATAGCTATTTTAACATATATGAATGTACAATGCAATGCATAATAAGAATTTTGAAAGCTTCTCTCTCATACTCTTTGAATTCAGAACAAAACCAATTGAAAGTACCATCATGGACACACAGCAAGCAAGGGAGGCAAGCCATGTTGCATGATATTCTGAGCTTAAAATGTTTCACACTGGCATTAAGAAGTGCATCACATTCTTCTCTTTCATAAATACATGTTAGAATCATTTAGAAAAGGAATTCTAGCACATAAAAACAACATGTACTTCAGTGTCTTTTATAATGAATTAAATTAGTCACCAAAATAGTACTCTATTACAATGCTAGCTCCATAATCTCCTATTCAGGCTCTTAATTATTGGGAACACAGATGTTTTATCAATCAATACAACCTGAGCATTTTAGCCTACTGCCAACAAATAATAAAAGCAAACCTTAAAAAATTAAAATGTTAAAAGCATGAGAGTTTTGACAATCACCGGTTGAATAAAAAGTTACTTTCATACTTCTTCCCTTTTCAAGTAAGCTCCATTATTTAACTGAATAAAAAGAAATGCAACTAAAAATAAATATACATTACGACAAGAAATATATACTAAAACACTAATGACAGGATGCTTTGCTATGGAAGTGTAGTGCCTACAGGCAGATTAAGGTGGACAACTTTAGTGGATCTACGGCAGTGATTCTCAACCTGGGGTCCCCATATGTTTTTGGCCTACAACTCCCAGAAATCCCAGCCAGTTTACTAGCTGTTATGATTTCTGGGAGTTGAAGGCCAAAACATCTGGGGACCCCAGGTTGAGAAACACTGGTCTAGAGGCCAAAGTTTCACTTTGGAACATTAAAGGGTTCATACAGTCTGCAAAAAAGTCCCTAAACATAACAAGGAGGGGAAGAGAAAGGCCACACCTGCTTATGAACACTGATGCCTTTATGTTAAACAGTACAGACGGTACCTGCACTCTTCAAGAAATGTAGATGCTATTCCTAGTGTCTTTCAGAAGAAGAAATGTAGTTGTCGCACGCCTGCAATTGTTTCTGACCTATGGCAGCCCTAAGGTGATGCTATAGTGGGGTATTCTTGGCAAGATCTGTTCAGAAAAGCTTTGCAATTGCCTTTGCTCTGAGGCTGACACTGTGTGGCCATTCAGTAGATCTCATGCCCAAGTGAGGATTTAAACCCTGGTTTCCAAAATCATAGTATAACACTCAAACTAATTAGTGGTCTTTTTTGTCAGAAAAGAATGGTTTAGAGAAGTTTGCCATAAAAACAGTCTTAAGGACTGAGTGTACAATTGGCACATTGTTTATCACTGCAGGCATAATTTAGCCCTATTCCTCTGACCTATAGGGTGTATGCACAGAGTTGCTTTTAAAGGGAAAATACTTAAGACTTCAGTTAAAATCAGGTTACCTTTTAAATACTTGTCATGTCAGGTCAGATCCCATAAGGGTATGCAGTGAGTTGTTGGTATCCACTGAAAGCCCAATACATCCTGTGGATGTTCAAGTTCCATTATATACAATTGCATAGTAAAATGGCATTGTTTATAAAAATGTATACCGGAGGCAAATTAAGGATCTGTGAAATAGTGGGAGGTTACACCAGGGTATGCCTACACAACAGCATAGTGCGCAGTGCACAACAAAATTAGATCTTGCTTTTTGGATTTTTAAAAAATTGAGCTGTGATTGGTTGGATCCAAAAATGCAGAATCTATGGATAATTATACCGCTTCTATCGATTCTCATTTGCCATTTTACTCCCCTTAATTTGGACAGAACCATTTGAAATTATTCACAAGCCTGTTTTGTTCTCATCATCTTGAGTAATTCATAATTCAATTCCCATTTTAAACTTTTTTGCCACATAATCGATTAAGGCAATGATGAAGCAAGCTTAAAGTAACTGCATGGTAAAAATGCCCTTGGGAATATGAAGAAACATGCCGTATTTATACAAAGTTCAATCCCTCCCCCCAATTATGTCTACAAGCAGAACAGGTCACTCCCAGGGATGGGTCTGTTCATTGGGACAATAGCATGAAAACAATTACGATTAGGCAGGCATTTCCCCAGAATAGATGGTGTAAACAGCCTATTTTCCTTCTAGTGGGCATAAAGCAATCCTATTATCACCATTGTCTCTGCAGCTTTCAGTTCTGATTCCTCCAGTATTTAAAACCATTGAAAAATCTGGCTAGGTGCTGTAGTTTGTTTGGTTATTTACTGTAATCTTCCAGTAGGCTATTGCTGCCAATATTCTCAAAAGTTTTAAATAGGGTATTGGGAATCACGGGGTCCGTACTAAAAGTGAATGACCTTTATGTTCTGCTAGAGGGGACAATCAAGGTCATATTTTCTTCCCCATCTATCTTAAGATATATTTAGATTCAACTTATACCTTGCAAGGGTATGAACAATGGATACTCCAGTTATTATTCCAGGTAATAGTTATTAAACTCAGGAAGATAGAAAGTCTGATTTACACAATGCAGGAGTGGTACTTTTTGAAATAAAAAACAATTCTTTCTTTAGTAAACGATGTGCCACAGTTAACAAATAAGTTTTGAAGAATAGTTAGAGATAATACATTATTATTGTTATTAAAATTGAATACTGATCTGTCAATCATCTAATCAGATTTCTGAAGAAATTAAGAAAATTTATCCTAATTGCTTAACTTGCATTATACAGACTTAGAAAAGGAGCAATTCTATTGCACAACTGGATTAGTAGCCAATTAGATGTTGTCGTTTTGCATTACACATCAATACTGAAAAAAAGTCAAATCCTTTGGCATTCCCAAGTGTCCTGGAATCAAAATCAGTATTATAATTTTATGTATTTATCTGTTATGCCAAAACAAATCTACATACAGCATCACCAAAGTTGGCCTTTAATTTAATGGGACCAAAACAAAGACTTTTGATCCTTTATGAAGTTCTTTGGGTAACTCCCAAACACATAGCTCAGGTATCTATTTTTTCTCTATATATAATGTACATTTATGAATCATTTTTGACAAAATTTGATAGGCTATTATCTAACATTTTCATTTATTTCTCATTGTAACCTGAAGGTTGGGTTGCTGACCTGAAGGCTGCCAGATTCGAATCCCACCCGGGGAGAGCACGGATGAGCTCCCTCTATCAGCTCCAGCTCCATGCGGGGACATGAGAGAAGCCTCCCACAAGGATGGTAAAAACATCAAAACATCTGGGCGTCCCCTGGGCAACGTCCTTGCAGACGGCCAATTCTCTCACTCCAGAAGCGACTCAGGTTGCTCCTGACACGAAAAAAAAATATTTCTCATGTCAGAAGTGAACCAAGGGTACAAGTTGTAATGGATTTGCAAACACAGAGATTTTTTTGAGAAAAAAACTTGGCATTAATACTAAATGTCTTTTTCCCAGTAGCTGGCCACTTGGGAGTACCTCTGGTGTTGCTGTTAGAAAGTCTTCCATTGTGCGTTGCAGTAGGGGGTCTGTGGTTTGCTCTTTTCCACATTCACATGTTGTGGATTCCACTTTGTAGCCCCATTTCTTAAGGTTGGCTCTGCATCTCATGGTGCCAGAGCGCAGTCTGTTCAGTGCCTTCCAAGTTGCCCAGTCTTCTGTGTACCAAGGGGGGAGTGTCTCATCCGCCATTAGCCACTGATTAAGGTTTATTTATTTATTTATTTATTTATTTATTTACAGCATTTATATTCCGTCCTTCTCACCCCAAAGGGGACTCAGGGCGGATCACATTACACATATAGGCAAACATTCAATGCCTTTTAACATAGAACAAAGACAGACAAACATAGGCTCCGAGCGGGCCTCGAACTCATGACCTCCTGGTCAGAGTGATTCATTGCAGTGATTCATTGTAGCTGCTCTCCAGCCTGCGCCACAGCCCGAGCCCAAACCGAGTTCCAGGTTTTAGCCTGCCACTTTTGGACTCTCACTTGCTGGGGTGTTCCTGTGAGTATCTCTGTAGGTCTTAGAAAGCTATTTCTTGATTTAAGGCGTTGGCGTGCTGGCTGATATTCGAACAGGGGATGGGCCGGAGGTGTGAATGCCTTGGTCCTTTCATTGTTGGCTGCTACTTCCCAGTGGATGTCAGGTGGTGCAACGCCGGCTAAGCAGTAGAATTTCTCCAGTGGTGTAGGTCGTAGACATCCTGTGATAATGAGGCATGTCTCATTAAAAGCCAAATCCACTGTTTTAACGTGGTGAGATGTATTCCACACTGGGCATGTGTATTCAGTAGCAGAGTAGAGCAAAGCACACGGGCATTTGTCTTCACTGTGTCAGGTTGTGATCCCCAGGTTGTGCCAGTCAGCTTTCATACGGTGTTAATTCTAGCGCCCACTTTTTGCTTGATAGTAAAGCAGTGCTTCTTGTAATTAAGAGCACGGTCCAGGGTAACTCCCAAGTATTTTGGTGTGCTGCAATGCTCCAGTGGGATTCCTTCCAGGTAATCCTCACAGCTCGAGATGCTTGTCAGTTCTGAAGGTGGAAAGCATACATTTGTGTTTTAGATGGATTATGGATCAGCTGGTTTCCCCTGTAATAGGCAGTAAGAGCACTTAAAGCTTCAGAGAGCTTCTGTTCAACCATTTCAAAGCTCTCTGCTTGGGCAGTGATGGCACGATCGTCAGCATAGATGAAACTTTCTGTTCCTTCTGGCAGTGGCTGGTCATTTATGTAAATGTTAAACACTGATGGAGCAAGCACACTCCGCTGAGGGAGGCTGTTCTTCTGTTTTCGCCATCTGCTTCTCTGACCCTGGAATTCAACAAAAAAGCTCCTGTTTTGTAGCAGATTTCCTATGAAGTAGGTGAGGTGGTAGTCCTTTGTGATATTGTAAGTTTTTCTCAGGAGAAGGCGATGCTAATCTGCTGCCTTTCAAACCCATCTTCTATGTGCTGAGTCAAATTCAACACTTGTGATGTGTAGCTTTTGCCTTTCCTGAAGCCAGCTTGCTCCGGAATCAAACATGGGTCTATTTTTTCCATAATTCTATTCAAAATAAGTCTCTCCAGAACTTTGTAAAGATGGCACAACAAGGAGATTTTTCTATAGCTTTTTGGGTCATTACGGTCTTTACCTGGTTTCAAGATGGCTATGACTCTTGCTTTCCACCAGATTTTGGGAATCTGACAGGATGCAATGCAGTTGTTCATCATCTTCAGCAGCCAGCACCTTGCTTTTTGGGCCAAAATTCTTAATTTGTTCCATCCGTAGATCGTCCAGGCCATCTGCTTTGCCATTTTTACATTCATTGAGGGCCACATCCAATTCAGTTGATGTAAAAGGTTCATGAAAGTGGTTGTTCTCATTATCTGGTTGTCTAACTATTGGTTTCCTTCCTACTTTGGTGGAGAGTTTGGGTTTCCCATTCTTCAGAAGTTGATGCGCTATCTGATTTGCCTTTATGTTGGCATGGGTGTTAATTTGTGAGGGATCATTGCTCAGCTGTCTTAACAGCCTCCATGCCTTCTGACTGCTCCTGCCATGAGAGAAGCCTGCACACAGGATCATGAACATCTGGGTGTCCCCTGGGTAATGTCTTTGTTGATGGCAGATTCTCTCACAATCAGAAACGACATGCAACTTGCAACATGCAATCAAGCAAACAAACAAACAATTTCATGCAACTTCAGGATTTGGGTTTTATCCCAAACAGCAGTATTTTGAGTTTATTCTACATAGAATACAGTGGGAAACCATTTTTATAGCTTGCAGATGCTCCCAATATAACAGACAGAAACAGAAGCACAAACACCATAAAGAGCTGAAAAAGCCATTACTCTGCAGCAATAGCACACCTCTACACAATAGGGTGAAGTGCATGGGATTAGGGAGAGAGGCCATAGTCAGGATTGTAGATTCTGCACAAGAACTTCAGTCCCATTCTATGGCATTATTATTATCTTATACCTTAAGCTGGTTTACTCTAAAAAAAGTTTTTTAAAATTCAATGGGACCGATCTTATCACCGCAGTTTTCATATAATTTACAAGACAGCTACTAAAGTAGTTAGAAGGCAGTTCAGTTTGTCTAGTATTATTCACAGTGACACAAAGCAACACTAATGAAAGAAAATGGCTTGTAAAACAAAGCTTAAGCTTTTAAACATGAACTGCTAAGAGATAACAATCATTACACACATGGAGTTGTATCTAGTTGATGTTCCAAAATCTGTTCTAGAGGGTTCAGAACATCATGGGAGATGACATGGGAGCAGAGGGACAGAGGGAAGAGAACTGCTGAAAATCCCTTTCCCCTCTTTTGCTGTATCTCTATGGAAAACTACAATAAAAATTATTATTATAATATAATATAAAAAAAGCAAATCCCAATAATGAATACTTTCCATTAGCAAAGAGATAATCATTTGGTACAACCACAAATTAATTACCGGTAAACATAGATTACTTCACAATATTGCTCTATGAAAAGGTATAGAATGTCATTCTTGAAATCAATTTGATTTTTTTTTTACAGGATTGCATTTTTAGATGTTACGCCATAATCATAAGTCATTGCAACTGTGGAGAGTTTGTACTGCTTCAATCAGTATATACAGATGAAAATACACAGCAGAACAGGGTGCTTCTGCCAAACCATTCTATTGATGGGAAGGCATAACATGATAAAAAATAAAATAAAAAATAAAACTTTATTTTTATATCCCGCCCCATTTCCTCGAAGGGACTCGGGGTAGCTCACAACAGGGACAAGCCCGAAACAACGACACAACGTATTTGACAAAAACTTAAAACATTTCAACGATACACAAAATAAAATAATGGACAATACATTAAACCAGCGGGGACAGGTTTCATAAAGTGCTGTATCATGGAAATGAGTAACAGTGATAAAGTGCCATAAGCTTTTAAAACATAAAGAAGTATTCTGATGACAGCTCTATTGGGCCTATTCATTCAAACGCGCTCTGGAACAACCATGTTTTCAATTCCCGGTGGAAATGGGCAGGGAAGGAGTTAACCTGATCTCCTTAGGGAGAGAATTCCAGAGCCGGGGGGCCACTGCCGAGAAGGCCCTCTCCCTCGTCCCCACCAGCCGCATTTGAGACAAAGGTGGGAGCAAGGGGAGCGCCTCCCCGGATGATCTTAGGGTTCACGTTGGTTCGTAGGAGAGGAGGCGATCACGGAAATAGGCAGGTCCTGAACCGTTTAAGGCTTTATAGGTAACTAGCTATGCCCGGCCACACGTTGCTGTGGCTTAGTCTGGTGGTGTTGGTCAGTCTACATTAGGTTGTATTTATGCTGTGACCTCCACCCTTCTTTATACTCACATTAGTAGTAGTATTTGAACTCTGTTACCTTCTTCAATTTTTGTGTTGATTGATAATTGCTTGAGATCCCTGTTGTGTTTTGTTTGTTGTTAATCGTGATGTCTGATTCTGCTGAGTGCGGTTTACATCTTATTGTGGTACAACAGTATTTTTTTTTGTTTTGCCTGTGTAGGTGTTTATTATTGTTGTTGTTGTAGTGGTCATGAAGGCTGGATAAGTTAGATGGTACTGTATTGTTTTTTGGAGGCCCAGTGTAGCACTGACTGGCCTCTCAGCCTCAGTGCCTGGCTGCTTCTTGCCTGTGATGGTGTAGATTCTTATTGTTGTTGTTGTCATTGTTATTATTGTAATTGTTTTTTTGGAGGCCAAGTGTGAATGTAGGGATTGGGGAGGTGGACGAGCACTGAATGGCCTTGTAGACTCAGTGCATGGCTGATTCTTGCCTGTGTAGGTGTTTATTATTAGTGGGTTAGTGGATGGATAGATGAGTGGATGGATAGATAGAGTGGGTGCTCTCCTTGTTTCCTTTATTCCTATGCTGTTCCCTTTCTCTGCTCCGATCCTGAGCTCGCTGATAAGAACACACTGGTCAGAAAGGAGGTTAAATATAACCGGATCAATGGCCTTTCTCTCCCTATTGCTCTTGGCCTTCCGGGCAGAGAGGGAGGGCTCTTGTCCTTGGCATTCCTTCGCTTCCCTTCCCTCTCTCCTTCCTTTGTTCTATCCATCCCAGCCTTTCCTGCCTGCGGAGCCATGGAACTGGGTCAATGGGTTGGATGGCGGGGAAAGGGAGAAGGAAGAGGCCTCTAATTGAAATGCATGGACTCCATGCCATGGGGTGCTGGAATTTGTAGTTTGCATCCAGTCCAACCTCTTTCTTTCTTTTTGTCATGGAGGAAGAACCCACCCAAACTTCTCAGAAAGATGGCCATCCGGTTTAGTTGTGTTGTTATAGTCACAATGCGTTGTGAGTTTTTTTGGGTCCAGATTGTGGTTTTGTGGTGTGGTTGTGTTCTTACAACTGGGAGGCAAGGCTTTTGCGTTGTGTTGTCAAATTTTGTATTTCTAGGGCGTTTAATTGTGTTGTTATAGTCACGATGCGTTATTGTGAGTTTTCTGGGTCTGGATTGTGGTTTTGTGGTGTGATTGTGTTCTTACAACTGGGAGGCAAGGCTTTTGCGTTGTGTTGTCAAATTTTGTATTTCTAGGGCGTTTAATTGTGTTGTTATAGTCACGATGCGTTATTGTGAGTTTTCTGGGTCTGGATTGTGGTTTTGTGGTGTGATTGTGTTCTTACAACTGGGAGGCAAGGCTTTTGCGTTGTGTTGTCAAATTTTGTATTTCTAGGGCGTTTAATTGTGTTGTTATAGTCACGATGCGTTATTGTGAGTTTTGTGGGTCCAGATTGTGGTTTTGTGGTTTGGTTGTGTTGTTACAACCGGGAGGCAAGGCTTTTGCGTTGTGTTGTCAAGTTTTGTATTTCTGGGGCGTTTAGTTGTGTGCCAAGTTTCGTATTTATGGGGCGTTTAGTTGTGGTGTTATAGTCACGATGCATTGTTGGGAGTTTTGTGGGTCCGGATTGTGTTTTGTGGTCTGATTGTGTTGTTACAACCGGGAGGCAAGGCTTTTGCGTTGTTTTGTCAAATTTTGTATTTCTGGGGCGTTTAGTTGTGTTGTTATAGTCACGATGCGTTGTTGTGAGTTTTGTGGGTCCGGATTGTGGTTTTGTGGTGTGGTTGTGTTGTTACAACTGGGAGGAAAGGCTTTTGCGTTGTGTTGTCAAGTTTTGTATTTCTGGGGCATTTAGTTGTGTGCCAAGTTTCGTATTTCTGGGGCGTTTAGTTGTGTTGTTATAGTCACAATGCATTGTTGTGAGTTTTATGGGTCCGGATTGTGGTTTTGTGGTGTGGTTGTGTTGTTACAACCAGGAGGGAAGGCTTTTGTGTTGTGTCGCCAAGTTTCGTATTTCTAGAGTGTTTAGTTGTGTTGTTATAGTCACGATGCGTTGTTGTGAGTTTTGTGGGTCCAGTGTGGTTTTGTGGTGTGATTGTGTTGTTACAACCGGGAGGCAAGGCTTTTGCATTGTGTTGCCAAGTTTTGTATTTCTAGGGCGTTTAGTTGTGTTGTTATAGTCATGATGTGTTGTTGTGAATGTTGTGGGTCCAGATTGTGGTTTTGTGGTGAGGTTGTGTTGTTGTAACCGGGAGGCAAGGCTTTTGCATTGTGTTGCCAAGTTTCGTATTTCTGGGATGTTTAGTTTTGTTGTTATAGTCACTGCGCCCGCAACTTTATCCTTTTATATATATAGATAACCTGCACCTTGAATTGGGCCAAGAAACTTATCGGTAGCCAATGGAGCTGTTTAAACAAAGGAGTTGACCGTTCTCTGTAACTAGCTCCTGTTATTAATCTGGCTGCTCATCTCTGAACCAACTGAAGTCTCCGAACCGTCTTCAAGGGCAGCCCCCCGTAGAGTGCATTGCAGTAATCCAACCTGGAGGTGTCTAAGGCGTGGACCACCATGGCCAAGTCAGACTTCACAAGGTACGGTTGCAGCTGGCGCACAAGCTTTAATTGTGTGAAGGCCCTCCCGGCCACCACCGACACCTGAGCATCAAGTGTCAGCGCTAAGTCCAGGAGGACCCCCAAACTGCGTCTTAAGGGGGAGTGCGACCCCGTCCAGCGCAGGTTGCCACCCTATGCCCCTATCAGCCACACGACTGACCTGGAGGACCTCTGTCTTGTCAGGATTAAGTTTCAGCTTATTCACCCTCATCCAGTCCATCACAGCGGCTGAGGAGCTTCCGTGGAGTTTGGTGGAAAGGAGTAGTAGAGTTGAGTGTCATCTGCATAGAGATGGCACCCAACTCCAAAACTCCGGATGACCTCTCCCAGCGGTTTCATGTAGATGTTAAAAAGCATGGGAGACAGAATAGAACGTTGCGGGACCCCACAGGACAATGGTCAGGGGTATGAGCAGGAGTCTCCCAGCTTCACCAACTGGGAATGGCTCTCCAGGAAGGAGCGGAGCCATTGCAAAGCAACACCCCCGATACCCATTCCGGAGAGCCGTCCCAGAAGGATACCATGGTCGATGGTATCGAAAGCCGCTGAGATGTCCAAGAGAATCAACAGGATCACACTCCCCCTGTCAAGTTCTCTGCGGAGGTCATCCACCAAGGCGACCAAAGCCGTTTCCGTACCATGACCGGGTCTGAAACCAGACTGTGATGGATCCAGATAATCGGTCTCTATCAGGAACCCCTGGAGTTGTGAAGCGACCACCTGCTCCAGAACCTTGCCCAATAAGGGAAGGTTCAAAATTGGCCGGTCGTTGTTAAGAACTGACGGGTCATGGGACACCTTTTTCAGGATCGGTTTAACCAATGCCTGCTTTAAGGTAGATGGAAAAGGTCCCTGATCCAGTGAGGCGTTTATTATCCCCATGAACCAATTTGCCAACCCCTCACTGGCAAGTTTTATTAGCCAAGATGGGCAAGGGTCTGAAGCGAAAGTGGTCGCTCTCACAGCTCCAAGGATCCCCTCGATGTCATCAGGGTGAACAATCTGAAACGAATCCATTAACACTGGACAAGCAGGTGCCTCAGTCACCTCCACAGATACTGCATTAAGGCTGCTGTCTAAGTCAGAGCGTATCCGAGCGGCTTTGTCTGCAAAGTGATGGGCGAACTCGTCACATCAAGTTGTCAGGTGGCAAGGGGCAGCCCCCCCATCACAAGGGTGGAGGAGCTCCCCCACCACCCGAAACAACTCAGCTGGTCTGTTTGTTGCAGACGCAATGTGGGCAGTCGAGAAAACTTTCCTGGCTGCCCACAATGCCACGGAGTAGGCCTTAAGAGAGGCTCTAGCCCGTGCTCGGTCGGATACGTCCTGAGATCTGCGCCAGATGCACTCCAGTCTCCGTCTCGTCCGCTTCATCACAGCCAGCGCCTCAGAAAACCAAGGAGCTAACCTGACTCTGCGAGACGATAGGGGACGTTCAGGGGCGATTGTGTCTACTGCCCTGGCCATCTCGGTGTTATAGAGATCAACCAAGACTTCAACAGGATCACCAGCGTCATGACGGGAAAATCCCCAAGAGACATCAGGAATCCATTTGGATCCATAAGTCTCCTGAGGCAGACCATCTTAATCGGTCCACCACCCCTGCAGAGGGTTTGAGCTGTGGTTAGTTTAAAACTGAACAGATGATAATCAGTCCATGACAATGGAAGAATATTTTGCTCTTCCACACTGATTTTTCCTCCGTCCACAACAAAAACTAGGTCTAATGTGTGTCCTGCCTGGTGAGTTGGTCCAGAAATCATTTGGGACAGGCCCATGGCCATCATGGCAACCATGAAATCCTGTGCTGCGCCAGAAAGGATGGACTCCGCATGGATATTGAAGTCTCCCAGCACCACAAGGTGCTGAGGCTCCAACACCAAGCTAGAGACCACAGGGTGGTTGGTACACAAGAAGAATCCCCAGCCTGTCCCGGTTTTTCTCAGACAGACACAATCAAACCCAGAAGATTGTGGAACGGGGCACCGGGTCAGAGAGATGGAATCTTGATAGACCATTGCAACCCCACCTCCCCACCCCCCAAACCTGGCCTGCTGGTGCACCCCAAAACCCAGAGGACACAGCTGGGTGAGGTTAACCCCTCCCAACTCATCCAACCAGGTTTCGGTGGATGATCCAGCTTTCAGAGCTAATTATGGTGCTGGAGTATGAAAACTGGTGATAATTATTTGTTGTACTACAAGCAACAGTCTATTTAAGAATATATATATAACAAGACTGCTCACATAGGCTCCATTTCTACATAGCGATTTCTCAAAAATGTAGAATGATGCCTTGATACAATTCCCGAAGTTCTCTGGGACAGAAGCTTACTGTAGTTTGTTACCACACAAAATATGCTACTGGTTAAAATGCTTCTTAGACCATGCCTCCCCCCGCCTCTCGCAAAAGATGGGTGAATAAATAGTTGAACACCGTTATCAAGAACACTGTATATGTCTGACCTACCATCCTGTCACATGCGCCTCCGGAATTGGGCTGTCTTGCTGCATCCCAGCAGCACCTGTACAAGGGGTGTGGCAACCTGTTGCCCCATATCCTGCTCCATCACAGCTTCCCCCCAGCCTCATCACTTAGGGGGAAGGCTGTTTAAGGCAGCTTAACCAATCTTTCCTAATGGAAAGATGGGGAGCCACTCATCAACCACCGCCGGTAATTTTGCAATGGTGGCAGGGTGTTTGCACGAAATCAGCCACTGAGAAGCCCCAGAAGTACTTTTCCGGGGTGTGATGGGAGCCATTGGGCTCCGTGGCTAAAGTAGAAAACCTCGCCAAAATTTGGACTGCGCAAAGAGGTCCTAAATCTTTAAAAAGTATAAAGCATCCTCAAATCTGAGATGTAACTTCATGTTACTTATATAAATTTGACCCTATATAAGAGCAATATTTGAGATACTGAGGTTATATAATTATAATGACAATTCTAGATAGCAAGCATGAAAAAAGCATTCATGTCCTAGAATAAAATCTCTTCCACATATTTATTCAATAATATATAATCAATATTTTAAATGTGGGAAACACAATACAAGATTTTGTCCCAACAAATGCCACAAAAGCCTAATGATTTGAAAAATGAGTAAAACTAAAATTCCCTGAAGGACACTGAAAAATCTTCCTGCAAGAGACTGAAGAAATGACCAGTATTTTACAACACTTAATGTAGAGGCAATTTACCATTTTGCAGAGCATTTATGTTAACACATATAAACCCACAGTGAATGTATACAGCCTAGATGTGTTTTTTTCACACAGAGCAGGGGGCCCTGAACTAAGGTGCTCCAATGTCATTTACCCCGCCCCCACCCTAAACTTCAGATTTAGAGTTGTCCTAAGTCTGAAACTACTTGATGGAACACAAGCAAGAACAATTCAATTAACTTGACTACCTTATCAGCCAAAAGCAGGCCCACACTTTCCAATGAAATACTAGTAAGATTATGTTGGTTAAAATTTTAAATATTGTATTGTTATTTCAATTTTTTTGCACTAAAAATAAATATGTGCAGTATGCATAGGAGTTTGTTCATGTTCTTTTCAAACTACAGTCCAGCCCCCAACAGTCTGAGGGACTGTAAACCAGCCATCTGCTTAAAAAGTTGATGGACATAGAGAAACACATTCTACAACTCTACACCTACATACCCTGTTTCCCCTAAAATAAGACATCCCCAGAAAATAAGACCTAGTAGAAGTTTTGCTGAGTTGGTATATACAGTAGAGTCTCACTTATCAACTGCGTATCCAACGTTCTGGATTATCCAACACATTTTTGTAGTCAATGTTTTCAATATATTGTGAGATTTGGTGCTAAATTCATAAATACAGTAATTACTACATAGTATTACTGCGTATTGAACTACTTTTTCTGCCAAATTTGTTGTCTAACATGATGTTTTGGTGCTTCATTTGTGAAATCATAACCTAATTTGATCTTTAATAGGCTTTTCCTTAATGCCTCCTTATTATCCAACATATTCGCTTATCCAACATTCTGCTGGCCCGTTTATGTTGGATAAGTGAGACTCTACTGTATAAGGCCTCCCCCGAAAGTAAGACCTAGCAAAGTTTTTGTTTGGAAGCATGCCCATCGAACAGAACACCAGAGCATGCAGGATCGGTAAATGTACGTACCATAGAGTGTTGTACATGGAAATATTGGTAGTAACAAGAAATTCTTGATAGGATTCAGTTTGTCTGGTTATGCTGGTTTGTGATGACAACTACTGTACAGTATATAATAAATGTTCATTTTTTTTTTGTTCAACAATAAATGTGAATTCTTCTTCGTGGAAAAATAAGACATCCCCTGAAAATAAGACCTAGAGCATCTTTGGGAGTAAAAAATAATATAAGACACTGTCTTATTTTCGGGGAAACACGGTATTGCATGTTACCCTTCATATGTTCAGAGTTCTCTGGAGCAAAAAGAAGCATTCATTCAGCACACATAACTGCTATATGAAAAATGACCTTGCCCATAGCTACTACTGCCTTTTACAAAATGAAAACTACTGGCACACTGACATCATTTTATTGCTTTATACTGACATGACATAAGGAATATCAACTATGTGCAAGTTTGAGTTTTGTTGTGTTTTTCAAAATGCTAAAATGAAAGTATTGTCACTAACAAAAATTAAACGAGAAATATCTATAACAGAATAAATTTTGCATTTTGAAGTAATTAATCAGACCTCCACATTCACTGCAGTTAGTGAAAAACTGAATAAAGAATGCATTAAAAAAAACCTTGAGATAGCAGTTCTCTAATAATCTCTCACTCCTCCAGTATGACTATAGTCAACATCCATCATACATTAACCAAAAGATCACTCTGGAGAACGTAGAGAGAACAGTTTAATCAAATCCCACAAGACAAACTTGTAAATGTGGAAGACAGACTATACTATTCTGTTCTTAGCTCCTGTCAAGTTGGCTTCTACATTTTGCAACCTTATGAATAAGAAATGGTATTGTTCCATTATCTGGGCGGCGGCCATAAGGGGGGGGGGTCAGAAAGAGAAGGATAGTCCATTTTACAGGGGAAGGGGGTTGAAGGAGTTAAATCATTTCCCACGTCTTTCCCTTATTCTCCCCACCCATGTTGCCATCGTCAAAACAACAATTGTTTATGATATGAGGGCAGGCAATAAACAGCGAAAATGGGGAAAATTGTTTCCTCCTTCAAATCGCTCCCCCGCCCAAATTGGACAATCCTTCTCTGTCTAGGTCTGCTTTTGGAGTCTGCCTGGATAACGGAAGATTACCTAAGAAACCTTCAAGACATCCTGTGTACAACAGCTCTGCTCAAACACTGAAAAGTCAGGGCTGTGGCTTCTATGACTGAATTTGTCAGCCTATAATGCAGTCTGGTATTTTCCTAGAGTCACAAACTTTACTAAACATTACTATTTTCCTAATGAATCATGTTGTGTTATGTTATGTCCAAAATGTAACAATTTCAGTTTGATCATTTGGATTTCTAGGGAGACTTCAGGCTTGATTTGCTTTTAGAACCAGTGATTTGTTCTTTTGACAGGAACACATCACATTTCAGATTAGTTGATTTTCTTCCTATTGGTTTTTGGAATACCTGTATTTGTATGGACAATATGAGATATCATGGAGATGTGTCCCAAATCTGAATATGACATTCATTCACGTTTCATATATATACATAAATAGTCTGAAGGAAATTTTATACAATAGTTTTAATATTTTTTGTGCATGAAACACAACTTGTGTACACTGAGGCAGTTGAAAGCAAAGGTATCACTCTCATGGGAACAATCTGGGATTTGATTTTGCAAGTGTTTGGATAAGAGTTGCTCAGTCTGTATAATAAACATATGAATAAATGGTATATCTTTACACTTGAGATTTTTATCTAATTTCTTCATAGATGTCCGATCTTGGTCCGAGTAAACCAAATTATGAGTGAACCAAGGTATAGGAAACATTTCATTATTTCAATGTTTTCACTATCCGTTTTAAAATTACATAAATTATGTGGTATTGTTTCCAGGTGGGGGGATGTTTAACATTTGCACTTTCTTCCTTGACTTCCAGCAATAATTCCATTTTTTGCGCTATTTCTGTTAGTAGCATGTTATCATCGGCATATCTTAAATTGTTGACATTTGTTCTTTCAATTTTTTATTTTTATGATTCTGTCCTCTAAGTCTAATTCAATTTTCATATGATATGTTCAATGTATATATTAATTTAATAGGGTGATAAAATGTAGGTTTGTCTGGTTCCCTTGCCAATTTGAAATCATTCTGTTTTCTATATTCTATCTTGACAGTGAAGATAATCAAATGTTATAGTATGCCTATTACTTTTAGCGCAATTCATTGTTTTTCATGATCTACAGTCAAAGGCTATATCTAGGAAGGAAAATATTATTCTCTTCTAAAATTATTTGATACTCTCCATAATACAATGTATGTTTGCAATATGATTCCTAGAGCCTCTTCGTTTTCTTTTTTTTTAATAGTAATCTTTATTGAAAATTTTTTCCATTGTTGTAGTGATCTATCTAAAGGGGAGGATGGGGTGGGAAGATCGAGGTAGGTGGGTATGGGAAGGGTAAGGAGTAGGAATGGAATTAGCCCTATCATGGGTTTAGGGATGTGAAAGGATGTCTCGTGTGGGTCGGGGTAGGTTTCTGGATTAGGGGAAGAACAGGAAAAGCTGGGGGGGAAATGGGGATGGGAGTCTAAAGTTGACTCCCGGATTGGGTCCCTATCTAAAATGGGAGGGGGGTTGGGAGAGATGGACTTCCATTCTTCTTTCTTCCTTCCGTGTTCTTGTGTTTCATTTTCCGTTCAATTCTTCCTGCAGGTAAACTTCTAGATCAGACCAGTCCGTTTGTTTCATTGCTTTCCCTGTATTTCTTTTTATCAAATATGTTAATTTGTCCATGTTTTTAATATCTAGTAATTTTTCCAACCACATTGTTACTGTGGGGCTCTCAGGGCTCTTCCAGTTTTTAGCTACTACCAATCTTGCAGCAGTTACTGCATATGTGAAAATTTTTATCTTATTCTCTTTTTCTTTTAAAGAGTCTAATTTATCTTGGTTTTGCATTTCCAGTAGCCCTAGCAGGTAATATTCAGGTTTACATTCCAAGTTAATTTTTAGCATTTTCTTACATTCTAGGTGGATCGATTTCCAATAACTTTTAATATTTTTACAATTCCACCATATATGAAAATATGACCCCATTTGTTCTTTACAGCACCAACATTTATTATCTCTATTTTCATACATTAATCCCTATTTTTGGGGGGTTGAGTACCATCTGTGGATGGTTTTTAACCAATTTTCTTTCAGGTCAGTTGAGTAGCAGTATTTTATTTTTTTTATTCCAAATATTTTCCCATTTGTCCATAGTTATAGATCTACCTATGTTCCTAGACCATTTTTTTCTTAAACTAGCTTGGATATCTGGCATTTCTCACCCCATATAGGTTTTTTGCAGGTTTAGCATTACTTTACTAGAATTGGGGATTGAAGCAACAATATGATGGATGTTGTAATCCCTGCTGTCACTTTTCTTGGGGAATGGAATACCGTATTTTTCACTTTATAAGACGCACCTGATGATAAGACACACCTAGTTTTCAGAGGAGGAAAGTCATTCTTGCAGTAGAGCTTCTCTTCGCGGGAGAAGCACTTCTCGGTGAGGTTACACTTGCACTCGCAGCACTGGACGCACTTGATGTGCCAGGCCCGGTTGAGGATGTTGAGGAGGAAGCGGTCGAGGATGGGCCGCTCGCAGCCGGCGCAGTGCACCATCATCTTGGCCGCGCGGAGGGCGCCCGCCTCTTCCTCCTCCTCCTCCTCGCCGCCGCCGCCGCCTGGGAGAGCAGGCTCCGGGCAGGCCCGACGGCGGGCACGGCGCCGCCTCCTCCTCCTCCTCGGGCTCCTCTGGCCCTCCTGCCTCGTCCTTCTCCTCCTCCGGGCCGCTCTTTCGGGCCGCCCGGCGCGCCTTTCATGCTGGACCCATCGCCCCAGCTTTTGTATCGCGGGCGGCTCAGACTCATTCGCGCAGCCTGCTTTCAGAGAACCGTGACATAGGAGCACACACAACCCCTCTAGCTCCGCCCATGTGAGGTCATATTGCGTTTATAAGATGCACTGACTTTTCCCCTCTATTTTGGGGGGGGGGGGGAAAGTGCGTCTTATAAAGCGAAAAATACGGTATATATTAAATGTTTCCAGTCTGTGTGTGTGTCACTGTTATTTTCTATATCTATTGGCAAATTTCAATTGGAATTTGAATCTTTTAGTATCTACACTTTTAAGCAGTTATATTGGTATGCCATTTGTTCCCGGTGATTTATATCTCCCAAGTGCTGTGAGAATAGCATCTACATAATTTTCTAGAATTATGGTTCATCAACAAAAGATTCTTACTCGAAAGACTCTGTCATCTTGTCATCTCTTTTATGAATTTCTTCATTGTTTTGTTTCCATCATATTTTTATTTTGTTACCCTTAATCAAACAGTATGTTCTCCTGTTGGTCACATGGCACCTCTACTCCCTTTGATTTCTCAGATCTTGAAGAAGGTATCTTGTTCTAACTTTATGTTGTCTTCTATTTCTCTCAATTGATTTTTCTTTCTGTTCCTACAAATAGTCAGGATTCTGACTCTATTTCGATCATGTTATGCTTTTTCTTCTTGCCTCCCTGTAACTGTGTAAAATGTCATCTCTCATCAAATGAGGCATTTCTTTCTTTATGTCCGCAGATAGTGCCTTTTTCTATCCTTCCCTGATACTGTCATCTTATTTTGGCACAGAATTACTCTGGCTCTTGCGCAAATAAGCTCAAAAATGCAAATCTATTAACTGCTCCTGGACTTGTTTCTGAAGAGAAAATAGAGCTTCTTCACCCACTTATGTAGTCTATTTAATTTCTATATTGGCCATCTAGTGATGTCTATGTATACAGTCACCTGTTTAATTGCCTGAAGAATATGTTTGCAACGAACAAACTGTTGACTTCATAAAATTCAAAGTAACTTTCCCACTTCATTCCTTGATCCTGAATCAAATCCTCCAACAATATATCCTTTACTCTGCTTTCTATGTTTACATTCCTATACCATCTGATTATCAGCATGTCCATTTTGGTGTGTGAACCATTTCCTCTTCGACTCAACTAAAGAATCAAACGATGTCTTCCTTTTCTACTTTTTAACTGAAGGATAAACTTGGACCTTGATTATATTGATTTTTTCCCCATAAAGACTGATATTATTTAATCAGACTTTCCAGTACATCTTGACAGTATTTTTCCTACATCTCTCCTCACTATTTAATGTAACCCCATTTCTTCTTACTTCTTCATTTACTGAGTAAAGCACTATGTAACTATCGGAATAAAATGTTCCATGCCTGTCCACTTAAGCTCACTCGTCTTAAATACTGCTGTTTATACATTTCACTTCATTTTTCAATATTTACGTCCCTCTAGTGCAGAGTTTCACAAACTGTGTTCGGTGAAAATGAAAGGATTTTTAAAATTACAATTATTATTATGATTTTTTTTTAAGGAGGGGTTTCGATATAGTGAAATAAGGTGGCTCTCCTGTGGTAAAAGTTCAACGTGCCTCTTTGAACTGAAGAATGACGTCAGAATCTTCATGACTGATGATGACTTCACTTTGGGAGAGAAATTGGATGATGATTGTTGGCTAATTTATTTATCGTGTCAGAAATGAATTAAGAATATAGTTATAATGTACAGAAAAAAACCACAAAGTTAAAAACTTGGCATTATACTAAATTTCCTTTGACCAGAAGCAGGCCACTTCAAGTGCCTCTGGTGTCACTGTAAGAAGGCCCTCCATTGTGCATGTGGCAGGACTCAGACTGCATTGTAGTAAGTGGTCTGTGGTTTGCTCTTCTCCACGCTCGCATGTCGTGGACTCCACTTTGTAGCCCCATTTCTTAAGGTTGGCTCTGCATCTCATGGTGCCAGAGTGCAGTCTATTCAGCGCCTTCCAAGTCGCCCAGTCTTGTGTGCCTAGGAGGAAGTTTCTCATCCAGTCTCAGCCACTGATTGAGGTTCCGGGTTTTAGCCTGCCATTTTTGGATTCTTGCTTGCTGAGGTGTTTGCAAGTATCTCTGTAGATCTTAGGTAGCTGTTTCTTGATTTAAAGAGTTGGCATGCTGGCTGATATCTGAACAGAGGATGGGCCGGAGATGTCACTGCCTTGGTCCTTTCAATATTGGCTGCTACTTCCTGCCCGATGTCAGGTAGTGCAATACCAGTTAAACAGTATAGGGCGTAGACATAATACAGCATGTCTCATTAAGAGCCATATCCACTGTTTTAACGTGGAGAGATGTATTCCACACTGGGCATGCGTAATCAGCAGCAGAGTAGCAAAGCGCAAGGGTAGATGTCTTCACTGTGTCTGCCTGTGATCCCCAGATTGTGCCAGTCAGCTTTTGTATGATATTATTTGTAGCACACACTTTTTGCTTCATATTCAAGCAGTGCGTCTTACAAGTCAGAGCATGGGCCAGAGTAACTTCCAGGTATTTTGGTTTGCTGCAATGCTCTAGTGGGATTCCTTCCCAGGTAATTCTCAGAGCTCAGAGATGCTTGTCTTTTCTTGAGATGAAAAGCACATGCCTGTGTTTTAGATGGATTAGGAATCAGCCGGTTTTCCATGCAATAGGCAGTAAGAGCACCTAAAGCTTCAGAGAGCTTCTGTTCAACCATTTCAAAGCTTCCTGCTTGAGTGGTGATGGCACGATTGTCAGCATAAATGAAACCAAACATAGTCTGGGCTGTGGCGCAGGCTGGTAAACAGCTGCTGCAAGAAATCACTCTGATCATGAGGTCATGAGTTCGAGGCCAGCCCGTGGCGGGGTGAGCACTCGTCAATTAAAAATAAAATATAGCCCCTGCTTGTTGCTGACCTAGCAACCCGAAAGATAGTTGCATCTATCAAGTAGGAAATAAGGTACCACTTATAAAAAGTGGGGAGGCAAGTTTAACTAATTTACAACGTTGGAATGAGGAAGTGAGGAGGTGCCATCAGAGTGGATGATGAAGCAGCTGCTCCCCCCTGTGGCCAGAATCGAACATCCCCTCAGGAGAAGGTTAAATTGCCTCTGCGTCTGTCTGTCTGTTGTCTCTGTCTCGGTTCGATGTGTTTATGGGCATTTAATGTTTGCCCTATATGTACATAATGTGATCCGCACTGAGTCCCCTTCGGGGTGAGAAGGGCGGAATATAAATACTATAAATAAATAAATAAATTGTACAAATTAGAACAGCCTCATCCTTCTCATTGAATTCCTCTTTTTACGAAATCAAGTAAAGGCTTGTAACAAATGTAACAACGTCTTTAAATGCCTATTGTATGCGTGCAACAAATTGTAGATTTGCAGTACTTTATTTACTCTGAATTCATTCTCAAATGTTTTGTCTAAGAGTTTTGTCACAATTTTTCTTTTTTCTATTTTTGTGTGAGTATAGTTCTGTAACGTGAAACTGGATGAGAAAATAAAAAAAAATTCAATGATAAAAATATCTTGCATGCTTAAATTGTGAAACTACCTTGCTTCATCAATATTACTGTCATTTTATTTATTAAACAGAGTATGTATCTGCAAGATGAAATTTAGTGCTCTGCCTTGAATTCCACATTTTAAAGGTGCTCCGTGACTGAAAAGGTTTGAGAACCCCAGCCCCAGTGTATGCTTCTCACATGTCATTTTCATATTGTATAACCTCATGGTTCTTTCTGGACCCAACATTTTAAAAAAATAGTTTTTAAGTCTTCTAGCTTGAGTAACTTCTTACAACTCATATTGCAAAATCTAATGTATTTCACATAAAACTTTTTTAAAAAACTCTTAGATGGATATCATCCAGATCTGGTGACATGTTTGTTATCCAGGTCTAGAATTTTATATTTTATATTATCACTTCGGTTTAGTTTATCCACAATGAAGTCTTGGATGAGAAAAGGTACTAAAAGAAGATAAGGAAATTATAGAGAAATTGAACTTTTTTCACCAAACTTCAGTAAACAAAAGGGAAATGAACCATCCATATCTAAATAAATCTTTTCAGAAATAAAGTCTAAAGAGCTGAGGGAAATTGTGGTGAAAAGGACAGAGGTTCTAAACCTGACAAATTAAGAACAATCATTTATATAAAGTGGCACATAAAAACACCTCAAGTGATCTGGGGTACAGTTGCATAGTTTCTAACAAAAATATTTCAGATATTCACAAGATCTACTTTTCTGCCAGGAAACTAAAGAGTTCTCAATGTAATGCCAAGTTGTAAAAAGAGTTCCAGGATAAATTACAAACTGATTAGCTCAATGTCTATTCCAGGTAAACTGATGGATAGTTTTTGGGGTTGTTGTATGTTCTCCGGGCTGTATGGCCATGTTCCAGAAGTATTCTCTCCTGAAGTTTCGCCCACATCTATGGCAGGCATCCTCAAAGGTTGTGACTTCACAACCTCTGAGGATGCATGCCAGAGAATACTTCTGGAACATGGCCATACAGCCCAAAAAACATACAACAACCCTGTGATCCCGGCCATGAAAGGCTTTGACAACACATTGATGGATAGTTTCATTAACAATAATTTATTTATTTATTTACAGTATTTATATTCCGTCCTTCTCATCCCGAAAGGGATTCAGGGCGGATCACAATGTACATATATATGGCAAACATTCAATGTCATTAGACAAACAACACCCAGACAGACAGACTCAGAGGCCATTTAACTTCCCAGCTTCTGGCTTTCAGTTAAATTAGCCTCCCCCCATAAGCAGTCCCTAAATTTTCCTACTTGACAGATGCAACTGTCTTTCGGGTTGCTTAGATCAATAACGAGAGGGCTATTTTTTATTTTAATTGTCGGGTGCTCACTCCGACACAGTCTGGCCTTGAACTCATGACCTCTTAGTCATAGTGACTTGCTGCAGCTGGCTACAAACCAGCCTGCGCCACAGCCATTAGCAAATTTATAGAAGGAATATTTAAAGAAATAGCATGGCTTCTGCAAAGTTAAGGTATGTCTTACTATACTTTTAAATTTATCTGAGAGCCAACAATTATGTGAAAAGGATGATCAGTTACGCCCCATCTACACTGCCATATAATTCAGTTTCTGAACCCGAGAGATTAGGAAGGAGGCCATTCCGATTCATAATTCGGAACCCTGAGTTCCATTTTTGTTTTGGTAGGATTTGGTCCACTGGCACCAATGGAGAATCTTTAGAGCCTCATCTGTCATTTGTAAGGCTATCAGGATGAAACTTGGCACGCTTGTGGGACACATTTACGGCTGTAAGTCTGCCACATTTTATGATGTTTCGCTCATCCACTGATCTTTTGGAATTTTAAAAGAAGTTTTTACCAATAGCATTTTTTTTAAACTGCAACAAAGATGTCTGGGATTTGAAGCCCAAAACAGTGCCACAAGACGGGAGGAGAATGGACTGAACCAGCCCTCTGATTGGCTGAGAAACGTAATGCAGCAAATGTGGCTGCGCTCGCCACTCAGCCCCATCGCCCCCACCAAGGAGATATTGTTGTTTGTGCTTGTACAACAAACAGCCAGAATACTAATGATGAAAAATAAGTCCAAATCAACTAATCTTTCCCAAATTTTTAGCCAAAAGATTAGGCGGTTCATTTTTTGTTCCGGAAAGGCTCCAAAGGAGTCCTTCCCAGTCCATTTCTGGCAGCTCAGCAGTCGGATCTCCGAAATTATCTGAAATCCAATGGAATTTCGCACACCCCTAATTGAAACGAATGCTTTTAAACATATGAGGGTTATCCAGAAAGTGCATTACGTTTTGGAATTAAAAATGAACAAAGTATAGGAGAAAACATTTACTATATGCAGTTGAAAGCCACACCCAAATATCACATCTCACGTAGTCGCCATTCAAATCTAGGCACTTATCATAGCGATAGATGAGCTTGGAAACTCCTTCCCCACTAAATTCTAACGCCTCCGTCGTCAACCCTTCCCGAAGCTGCACAGCATCATCAAAACACTGTGTTGCCAGCCACGCCCACATTGTTCGAAACAAATGGTTGACGACGGAGGCGGCAGAATTTAGTGGGGAAGGAATTTCCAAGCTCATTTATTGCTATGATAAGTGCCTAGATTTGAATGGTTCCGATGAACCTGTGGGCACAACCACTGGAGTGATGCACTCCCAGGAGTGGCTGCAGGGGAGGATCCAGACCAAGCACAATCCGAAGACCCAAAGACCTCAACGGCGGAGCAGGCGGAGGATAACATGGTACATGTTACAACGGCTGTGAAGGTGGAAGAAGGCTGCAACAGACTGAGAAGCCACTGTCATTGTGTTAATCACACCACTGCTGGAACCTCACTCTGTGAAGACTGTGTGTTGACCGGCCGTGCACCGATCTCCACACATTAAAAAAAATCACGCACAGGCGTCTTCCAACAAAAATAAAAACAAACCTACAAAAGTCCCATGGCGATCAGCGAGTGGCGACGGGGGCAGGACTGTGAAATCTGGAAGCCCCTAGTCACAGACTGGCACGTGGGCAGTGGATATGGACTCAGTCGTTCTACCTCAAGGACCGAGGCAGTTGAGTAGTCCGGCAGCTGTATCCATGACTGAGCAGCCCTTTATAGGATCCGCTCTGCTCACCTCACACGGGAAGGGGCTAGAAAAGGTGCCCTAAACATAGTCTGCCTCTCCTACCCTGACTGGACTGCCGCGTCCAGAGGGGTCACCACTCTGCGGCCAAAAAAGAAAAATGAACTTTGGAACATGGAACGTACGGACACTGACAGCGAACGCCCCGAACGCAGGAGTGCTATCATTGCAAGGGAGCTGGGACGCTTTAAGATCGACATAGCAGCCCTTCAGGAGACCCGGAGAGCAGGAGAGGGACAGCTGAAGGAAGAAAAGGGAGGCTACAACTTCTTCTGGAAGGGACTGCCTGAAGAAGAGTGAAGAATACATGGAGTTGGCTTTGTGATCAGAAATGACCTGGTGAAGCACCTGACTGAAGCACCCATTGGCATCAATGAACGACTTTCAACTCTCTGAATTAAACTTGCCAAAAACCAACAGGCAACTATCATATGCGCCTATGCCCCAACTCTAGATGCTGACGAAGACATCAAGGAAAAATTTTACTGTCAGCTGGACACCATCCTATCGGAGATACCTAAGGAGGACAAAATCATCCTCCTGGGGGACTTTAATGCAAGATTCGGAAGGGACTCCGACCTGTGGCCAGGGATCATAGGAAAAGACGGGGTCGGAAACAGCAACTCGAATGGCATCTTGCTTCTCACCAAATGTGGAGAGCACAACCTTGTCATCACCAACACGCTCTTCCGCCAGAAAAACAAGCTCAAGACATCATGGAAGCACCCTCGGTCAAAGCATTGGCACCTCTTGGACTATGTTATTACACGTGCCAGAGACCACCGCGATGTGCTTCTCACAAGAGCCATGACAGGTGCTGATGACTGCTGGACGGACCACAGGTTAATCCGATCCACGATGGCTATCAAGATCGTCCCCAAACGCAGACTCCAAGGAAGAAAAACAAGGCGCAAAATGAACACCCAAGCCCTTCAGGAGCCTTCCAAATGAGCCCTTCTCCAAACAACACTCAAGGATCATCTACCCACAGAACACCTCGAAAATGTTGAGGAACATTGGAACAAACTGAAGACCTCCATCATCACAGCCTGCAAAGAAACCATTGCATACCAAACTAAGAAACATCAAGACTGGTTTAATGATAACGACAAAGAGGTCCAACAGCTAATTGATAACAAAAGGAAAGCCTTCCAAACATGGCAGAGAGACACCAACTGTGCTGCCAAGAAAAAGATCTATGCCAGTGCAAAAGCTGAGGTCCAAAGAAGGACCAGAGAACTCAAGAACATCTGGTGGACAAAGAAGGCTGAAGAAATCCAACACCTTGCAGATACCCATGACGCTCAGGGATTTTTCAAAGCCATAAAGATCATTTATGGACCAAGAAACCATGGCATATTGCCCCTACACTCATCAAATGGAACCAAAATTCTGAAGGACAAAACATCAATTGCACTACATTGGAAAGAGCACTACCAGAACCTGCTGAATTGCAGCTCCAATGTGGCTGAAGAGACCCTCTCACAAATCCCGCAACAACAAACCAGGGATGAGCTTGCAGCACTGCCTAGTTTGGAAGAAGTCAGCAATGCCATCAGCCAACAAAAAAACAACAAAGCCAGCGGACCTGATGGCATTCCTGCTGAAATCTTCAAAGAGGGTGGTCCTGAGCTGATACAACAACTCCACCAGCTCACTGAAAAGGTGTGGATGACCAAGAAAATCCCAGCAGACTTCAAGGATGCCACCACCATCACCCTTTTCAAGAAAGGGGACAGAACAGACTGCGGGAACTATCGCGGCATCTCCCTTCTAACCTCCGCCAGGAAAATCCTGGCAAGAATCCTTGCAAACTGCCTTCTCCCTGTCTCAGAAGACACCCTCCCAGAATCCCAGAATGGCTTCCGCCCCTCCAGAGGAACAGTGGACATGATCTTCACTGCACGACAGCTCCAAGAAAAATGCAGGGAACAAAACCAACCTCTGTACATGGCATTCATTGACCTTGCAAAAGCATTCGACACAGTGAATCACAGCGGTCTCTGGACCATCCTCCATAAAATCAGGTGCCCTGACAAATTTGTGAACATCCTGCGGCTCCTCCATGATGACATGATGGCAACAGTCTTGGACTGCAATGGCTCCCAAAGTGACCCATTTAAGGTGGAATCAGGTGTCAAGCAGGGATGTGTTATTGCCCATACCTTATTTTCCATCTTCATCGTTATGATACTTCACCTTGTTGATGGGAAGCTTCCCACCGGAGTGGAAATCATCTATTGGACAGATGGCAAGCTATTTAACCTCAGCAGACTGAAAGCCAAAACCGAAGACACAATATCTGTTATAGAACTCCAATATGCTGATGACAACATAGTATGTGCACATTCAGAAGAAGACCTACAAGCCATGTTGAAGTGGGAATGATTGTATATAGAGTTGTTTAAATGTAATTGAGTTATAGTTATAGAGTCTGGATTTAGTGTGTTCCAGGATCTTGGAGGAAGTGGAACGACTACGTTTTGAAAAAGAAACCTCGTGTGGGAGAAGTTACCAGAGCGAGGGGGAGTCAACTCCAGAGACGCTGAGCCAGACAGCTGCTTGTGCGAGTGTTAGAGCTGTAAGGAAATGTTTAATTTGTAACAGGCCAGGACATTTAGCAAGAGATTGCCAGAACAGAGGAAGACATCAAAGAGGACGTCAAGCCAGAGGTAGCCACAGGAGAAGTGGACTGAACAACAACCCTGAGCCAAGAGTTTTGATGGCTGCAAATGAAGATGGAGACAGCGAAAGAAGTAACAAATGGGTTTTGGACTCAGGAGCCACTCATCATATTACTAACGATATTTCTCTGTTGAGAGATGTACAAGATTTGGAAGGAGCAAATGTAACTTTGGCTGATGGGTCATTTAAATTGTTTTCTAAATTTGGAACCTGTTATATTCCATGTTTAAAATTGTATTGGGAGAAAGTCTTGTATGTGCCTGAAATGAAGACAAATTTGTTAAGTGTAGCCACATTGACTGATCAACAGTTTAAAGCGTTTTTAAAGGAATTTATTGCTATATTCGTGATAGGGAAGGAAAATTGCTTGGCAAAGGAGTAAAAAGAAACAGAATGTATGAAATGTTTGAAAAAGTGAACAGCATTGATGGAGAAAATGTAGAGATTATGTGTGTAGGAGGTCAAATTCAACATGATCGTTGTCTGCATTTATTCCACCGAGCGATGGGTCATGCTAGAATGAAAATATTAAGGAAGACACTTAATTTGTGACCTAATTACAAAATGGAGTCATGTAGCTATGATTTAGATTGTGCCATATGTAATGAAGTGAAGAAAGAGCCTGTAAAGTTTTACAAGAGGTCTAAAATAAGTGTGGATGGCATGTTTGAGAACGCACATGTACATATTGAGGGTCCTTTTGAAAAAAGTACTGGTGGATCAAAATATATGATGCTTATTGTAGAAAGAATGAGCAGATTCGGTTATGCTCTTTACAGACTTATCAGAAGCAACTAGAAAATTGAGTGATTGGCTAAGTTTGGTAGAAAATGTGTATGAAAAGAAATTGGACACTTTAATAATTGACAAAGGTGCAGAAGAATGTGGCAGTGAATTTAAAGCATTGTTAAGGTCAAAGAATATTAATTGGATTGAAATTGAACAAACAAATGAAAGGTGAAGAAGTTCTTGCTGAAAAAAAAGCACAGCTGTTAAATGAGATGAAATTGTGTATCTTTAAAGACAGTCATATAGCTAACAATAATTGGCCAGAAGTGTTACACACATGTAATTATTTGACAAACAGCCTGTGGGATGAGTGTGTGCAAGACATTCGTTTTCGAAAGTTGTATGATCATGTACCAAATTACAAGTTTTTGAGAATATTTGGCCAGAGAGCAAATATAGTCATCCCAGCCAGTGAGAGAGCAAATAAGAAAGAAAAATACAAAGAAATGACATTCACTGGGTACAGCAAAAAGTCTTACAAGTTCTTAGAGACACCTACCAAAGTGAAATTGTCAAAGATGGCCTATTTTGAAAGACCCAGAGATTGGAATAACATACATTCCAATGTAGAAAAGTTACATGGTTTTCAGCGAGCTAAAGTCAATGTAGAAAGTGAAGAAACATCTAAGAAAGTAATTGAGTCAGTGAAGTCAGAATGCACAACACCAAAGAAAGCAAGTCAAGGTACACCTAAGAAACAAGGAACAAGAAGAAGATCTAGTAACAAAGGTGTAGACACACAGGTGAAACAAGAAGCTAAAGAAGAGGGAAATTTGAGTCATGTTAGTGTAGAGAAGAAGAGATATGCTTTAGTACCATATGCATGTGATCCAACGAAATTTCATAAAACACCTGTGGCAAAAGATTTTGTTAGTAGAGGTAGATTTGTAATTGTTGAAGAATGAGTCTATAGTTGTGGGTGATTGTGTGTAATGTATTGTAAACTTGTGAAAGTGTTCCCCATACATGCAAGAAGAAGTTGTGTATATGTTTGCTTAACCTGAGTTACAAAGTTAGACATTCAGAGTGTAACAATGTTATGAATGTAAAAGAAGGTGATGGAAATGTGTTCGAGCTGTGTATATAACTGTGATGACTAAATTACATTTAAAGAGGGGGAATTGTTGAAGTGGGAATGATTGTATATAGAGTTGTTTAAATGTAAATGTATAGTGTTGCAATGTGAGCTGGAGATTGCATCATGCACTGTCTGCTGTCCACTATGTGAGTGTGTAAAGAGTTAACTGTGTATTGCATCAGACAGCAGAGGTGGTTATAAATAGCTCCCTCTGCTCTCTGCTCTCTCTGTCTCTTTGCACTCTGTCTGTATATATTGTCTTGAGTTTTCCGTTTGTTAGTAAACCTTTTGTAGATAGCCAAACAGGCTTCAGCCTCTTTATTGGTGCCAGTGATTCTTCATTGATCTTCTGCTGCATGTGTGTTTATCCAAACCGCGTGCTCTGACAAGCCACTCTAAACACCTTCGCAGAAGCATACGAGAAGCTCGGCCTCTCACTGAACATCGAGAAAACCAAAGTACTCTTCCAACAGGCACCAGCTAATCCCTCTGCAAAGCCAGGAAGACAGCTTAACGGTGTAACATTAGAAAATGTTGACCATTTCCGCTACCTTGGCAGCCACCTCTCCACAAAAGACAACATTGACACTGAAATACAACACCGCCTGAGCTCTGCGAGCGCAGCATTTTTCAGAATGGAGCAGAGAGTGTTTGATGACCGGGACATCCGTAGAGATACCAAGGTGCTTGTTTACAAAGCCATTGTCCTCCCAACCCTGCTCTACGCCTGCGAAACGTGGACTGTCTACAGACGTCACACCAAACTCCTGGAGCGTTTCCATCAGCGTTGCCTCAGGAAAATCCTGCAAATCTCTTGGGAAGACAGGCGGACAAATGTCAGCATGCTTGAGGAAGCAAAGACCACCAGCATTGAAGCGATGCTCCTACGCCATCAACTCCGCTGGACTGGCCACGTTGTCCGAATGCCCCATCACCGTCTCCCAAAGCAGTTACTCTACTCTGAACTCAAGAATGGGAAACGGAATGTTGGTGGGCAGGAAAAAAGATTTAAAGATGGGCTCAAAGCCAACCTTAAAAACTGTGGCATAGACACTGAGAACTGGGAAGCCCTGGCCCTTGAGTGCTCTAATTGGAGGTCAGCTGTAACCAGCAGTGCTGCGGAGTTCGAAGAGGCACGAACGGAGGGCCTAAGGGAGAAACGTGCCAAGAGGGAAGAGCGTCAAGCTAACCCTGACCGGGACCGCCTTCCACCTGGAAACCGATGTCCTCACTGTGGGAGAATATGCGGGTCAAGAATAGGTCTCTTTAGCCACCTAAGAACCCACCCCCAAAACACCAAGGATGGAAGACAATCGTCCTAGAGCTACGAGGGATCGCCTAAGTATTTGGGTGTGGCTTTCAACTGCATATGGTAAATGTTTTCTCCTATACTTTGTTCATTTTTAATTCCAAAACATAATGTACTTTCATAGAATTAGGATGAAAAGAGGTTTTCTTTCCGACTCATTACATTTGTACCCAGGGTTAATCCCCTATAGATGAATGATAAAAGATTCAGAAAATACAAAATGAAATACTTTTTCAAAAACTATGCTGTTGAATTTGATGACATTATGAGAATATGTACTGATGATTGCCAACTTGGAAATCTTTAAATGGGGATTAGCTATACTCATGGAAGATAAAGCAATACATGGGTCCTAATTATGATTACATTACAGTTCTGGCATCAGAGTAAGCATGTTTCTGGTATCCAGGCTGTCTGATTCCCTGAACCTTCAAACTATGAATCTGGTCTTTATCAGGACTGCAAATCTATTGAAAATACTGGTAGGTTGACTATCAACATAACAAATAATGTTCCAACTACGAATTGATAAATTCACTATCTAGCCTACTACTTAATCCAGACAAGATTCTGAGAAAACACTAGAAACAGCTTCCTAACAGAACTGTTCAATAATGGAATGAAATGAATAGCAAACACATGAAAACAAAATTGAGCACAGAGGCTACAGAAAATTTGGATCATATAATCTTGGTTTCTGGGAGGTGCAGAGTATCAAAATGTGGGAGTTACTCATATTTTGTTGATTTGTCCTGAAATAAAAGGATACTGGTGTAATGAAGTATGAATTTTGGCTTACATATGTTATGTTTAATTATAGGTATATGTTTGGAATGGGTAAGTATTAGAGTTACCAGTGTGTGTGGGATGGTAGCCAGCTCAGCATTCTGAGGCAGGTTGCCATAGAAACGTAGCTGCTTCTGTAGAAATGTAACTTTTTCTAAGCTAGCAAGAAAGGGGCGGAGCTAGCTGGATGAAAAAAGAGGGAATGTTTTAAAAAAGAGTTCAGTCTGTGATTGGAAGAATCACAGGGAAGGACTGGTTCTGAGGTGGTTAGAACCAGGGAAGTTCAAATGTCAGTTTGTGATCAGAAGAATCACAGGGAATAGACTGGTTCCAGGTTTAGGGAAACCAGGGAAGTTAAAATCTCAGTCTGTGCTCTGATGAGGCACAGGGAAGATTGATTCTAGGTTGATGGGATCAAGGAGACTCAATTGTTCATTTTGAGTCGGTTTTAAATAAGTTTGATGACTTATTTAATGTGGTCTGTGTCCTGGAAAGCCACAGAGAATCTATGATAGTATATCACAGGTGTGACTGTGGTTTGAAGTCACTGGATAGTCTAAGTTTCAGACTTTGGGAACCAATCCCAGCTGGACTCATAGAGATCCATTGAAGTAACAGTTTAAAAGGAATAGAGGAAGAAGTTTTAACTACTTTAAGTAAAAGAAGTGATACTTTAGAGTTTGATTCATCTCATTCTAGTATTGTAACTGTTAATAAGAATACCTCTAAGTGAAACATCTTTTGTAACCACCAAGCTTGTGCCTGAATAAACTTGTTATTGTTCTTTCAACATCCAAGCCTCTGTCGCATATATTCTAAACAAAGTTACGCTACCATCTAAAGTGAAGAAGAAAGGGGAAAAAAGTAAAAGGTCTCCTCCTTGAGTCTTTGGTGGTCGCGCACTGCTGAAATAGGAGGCATCTCCTTGCCAATTGGTGGTTGCATCTTTCTAAATTGGTGGCAGTTGTTACTTGTTCTTTACAAATTGGTGGCAGTGGTGGGATAAAAAGATTCCCCCTGCCTGAAGGAGCCTTAGACGTTCATAGTCCTTTACAACTGGGTTCACACTTTAAACTTGGTTGAACAAACAGGGTCAGACAGAAATTGAACCCAGTTAGTATTACTTAATTATATAATAGATGCTCATAACTATAAACCAGCTTCTTGTTTTTAACCTATTAACTGCAGTAATGCTTATTATGGTAAGATAGTGGAATCTGGCTGCTACTAAAAGCAGATCACTGTTCATAAATTTAAATAAACTTTTATGGATATACTAATGGAATTGGTACACGGAAAAATTGATCCAGAAATTATTCTGATATTGCTCTAAAATAATCCTTTTATTTTTTTTACTCATTTTATTTCAAGGATAATTTTGGAAAAAAACATTAAAGAGGTTTGCTATTACTGTGAAAATGTTAATAAATGTAACATTTTTAAAAACTCACTTGCACAAAGATAAGCGAAAAAGAAAAACAAAATGACACATCATCACATTTCTTAAAAAACAAAAAGTATGTTCTATATGGTACAAGCATAAACCCTCATAAAGTGTCAGACCTCTCCACTACTATGCGATAATGCCTTCCCCTTTCAATATTTACAAACCCAGACATCAAAGCAGTGCATGGACTTTACGAAACTGGCGGAACATATATTTTATGTGGACGAAACCTGTGCACTTAGAAGTAGTTTCCACAAAACATCAGATGAACAATTGTCTTTAACCTTGCCACCACAGGCAACATTAAAGCAGTGAAGGAAAAATTATATAATGTTTGTGTCAGTCTTCACAACTCTACATTTCAGACTGTCTATAACCATAATGATGAAGAAAAGATATAAATTGTCATGAGGTTTGTGTGTCTGTTTGGGAGGAGAGGGGGGATTTCATTTAGCTGGGAAAATATTATAATTCTTTTACTTATTGGGAAGACCTGATCAACTAAAACTCCATGCATATAAAGTTTTATGTGTCAAAAGTGACATTGCTAAATATTGTTTAATACTTTTAGTCACTTGTCATGTCTACAGATGATTAAACCAGAAATAGCTTTACTTCTTTCATGAAGACAGAGTGGCTACAGAAAAAAAACCCAATTATTTTGCATATTCTCACCACTGTTTATAACATGAACACAAACAACACCAAAGATCAATAGCAACCCACAGGTTTACAAAGGCTACTTACAAACGTAATGCTCTAAATTTACTCATTCCATTAGAATCTTCCTTAGGACTTATGAAACAAGATTCCTCCATGAAATTATCATATTGCATAAAATCTATTAATCTGGTTTGGGGGTCCTTTTTGGCCCCAGTTACAAAACTTTCATACTGTAACAGGATAGTAGAATTGACAAATTAGTACAATTCAGTGGAAGATGCCCAATAAAACAATAAATAACATCCAAAACAAAGTATAGAATACGAGCTGGTTTGTATTGCAATTCTACATTGTATGTTTATGACACTGTCATCTGTGAGCATGGCCAGAATCTCCTGTATATATTTATGCATAAGTCTAGAAATCTTACTCAAATAATTGATCTCCAAAACCATAGGTCAATGTAAATACAGTACTTAATTCTTATATAAAAAAGGGAACTATTCCCTTTTCTGAACAGAAATGCAAGTGACTAGTCTCACCTATCTCTACCATAATGCTACTTCTAGCCTTTTTGAATATCAGAATGGGGAAATGGTGGTAGTGCGTAGGGATAGTTCGCCTCCTGAGGCAGCACTGGCACTTCCCCTCTCCACAAAATGACCCTCAACTTAGCCATGGACCACATCAAAATCCATGGTTTTGATGCCAAAAGTGACCTCGAACTTATACATGAGATTGATTTATATATGAGTATGTATGGTATGTCATGGCCACCTTTTTTTTACAACTAGCCAGATAATTGGTTAACTTAAGAAAAATCTGATTCTGTTTGACATGTTGGGAAAACATAACTCAGAAATTCCTTCAATACTCTTTGTCCAAAAATCTAAATGCATGAAAAACAGAATTTTATTTTGTTTTCCAAAACATTTGTTAATTAGCTACCAAAGAAGTAACTATGATTCCCCTTTCTTCAATGCATAATAATCCAAAAGTTGTATAGACATCTATAACCAGTCTCAAGATACACTGTCACACAATGAGCATTTATTAACAGCTCATTTCTATGAACAGCTTACAGTAAATATGAAAAGAAGTTGTGAATGACATTCTCGTTCAAATGTACTGGTGATTGCCCCTTGCTGTTGCATGCTTTCAAATTGTCTGTAACTTGTGGTAATCCTAAAGTGACCATATTACAGTGGGTTTTTTTTTTTTACAAGATTTGCTCAAGAGATTTGCCTCTGCTTTCCACTGAAACTGATAAAGAGTATGCCTTACTTACGGTCACCCAGTGGATTTCCACTGTCATGTAGAACGTTGCACTTCAGAGTCACAAACCAACTCTGAAATCACTACTTCACATGTCTTATAGAGATATTAATATAGTGGGGAATAATCTTCAATGCTATAAACATCGCAAAAGACGTTTAATACAATTCATTTAAAACTTTGTTGAGTACAGAGACATACCCAGTTTGCCTGAAATGTCAAGAGGCAGTCACAGACCTGGTAGATTCTGACAGTAAAAATAGGAATAAGAATAGGTGTACATGTCATTTTAGGTGCTGACACAAATGGAAAAAAAACAGCAAAAATATGCTGTGTGTAACAATCTGTCCTATACATATGATTGTGAAATGTGACATTGATGAGATAATTTAGCTGCAAAGGTTGTGAGGTATGTTATTGTAGTGATAATTAACAAATCATATTTAATGTGACTTTTGTTTTAAACACTTATGTCAATGCTTGTCTTATCAAAATGGGTTGTCTTATGTTAAAATACCTGTGGATTTAAAAGACCAACTGTATTGTTTCTATGTTTTTATATTTGTTCTGTATTACTGATCCTGCTATTACAACTATAGTTAAAGAAACTTTTTTAAAAACTTGAGACACTATCATACCTACCACCAAATACCATATTTCCTTAAATCTAATGCTCACCTTTTCTGGCTGAATGACATTGCCAAAATTGGGGTGTTCATTAGCTTTTATGGTAGGTTAGAATAATGCACAAAAACCAGCCCATTCCCTGCTCTATCTCTTGCTCTTTGCTACCACCATCCTGGGGGATGCAGGTGCCTTGAAACCACTGCTCCCACAACCTCCTTCTCCTCCCTCTCCCATCGGGTCAGGTCAGTCACTCATTTAGATGCCCCCCACTCTTTGACTCAACCCAGCAAGGGAGAGGCATAGCTTTCCTTTGCCTATCAGCAATTCCATTGCCTACCTCTCTGCAAGCCACCCACATCCCTCAGGGTGGCACCTGCAAAGAGCATGTGAGATAACAGAGAGCAGAAACCTCGCAACTAGCCTCATGTACGAGGCCTTCAAAATCTCCCTCGCACTTTTGAAGATCCTTTGAATGAGGCAAGTTGGGAACTGTGCAAGGCTGGCAAGAAGCGTGGCTTCCAGATATAAGTCAAATAAATTGGGCATATTACATTCAACAGCAAATCTTTATTTTTGTAACGTGCACCTTCAAAATGGAGTTGTGCATTACATTCGGTGGCACATTATACTCAAGTAAATGCAGTCTTTTATTAACACGTCTTAGAAGGGTACATCTGACAGCAATAGTGAGTTTATCTATCAAATAAGGTTTATAGTTCAACTATAAATTTTTCTTTCAAAAGAAAGTTTCAATAAAACACAGTACTGTATCAGGAAAGTGAATATGAGGAACACAGTCAACCAGTAATGGAAGGATATGTTTAAGCCCAAGGCATGCATATAAAGTATGCAATTTCACTATAACTAAATTTAATTTTTCATAAAATTTATATATCTTAAAATATTTTAAAGCCGTAGTTAAAAGCTCATACTTGCATATTCTATAAACACTATTGTCAATTCAACAAATTATCTTCCCAAATATGCTAACCTGACACAATCTCCACATAATAATTTGAGAGAAAAAATCTAAACACCTGAAATATTTTTTGCATTTTAAATTAAATATACAGGAATATGCACATTATTATTATTACATGTTTTTATTTAGAAACAGGAATTCTTCAGCTCTTCAACTGAAAGCATTCTTCACTAATAATCTATGTAACATAGTTATCCAAAGTTTACTCACTTCTTTGACGCAACACGCCTCAACATAGATTTATGATTGCTATACTCAAAGAACTCTAGTTTGGATACTTGAAAATTAGACAAATTCTTAGGGGGCAATTCTGTCAACCTTTTAATTATGACAGGTACAATACAGAACCTATAGTTTCAGTGCCCCTACGCCCCTGATTAGCAGAGAATGAGAACAAGGAAGATACAATACAATCTGCTTCCAAAAGCAGTTGGCTTGCCACTTCTGGAAAATTACAACAGATGGACCATGGTCTAATCCAGTACGTCAAATCTTTATATTTTATTCCTTCATATACTTCACTTCTGGATCAACTTCCTTAAAATTTTGCTTTACTTCAAGAACAATTAACATTTGAGTTTTGTGTGCACTGAAATAACAGCCATCAAAGGACAGTTGTGCATCTCCAGACACATTGGGCCATCAACCAAAGAACTACAATTAGCTTCTACCTCCTAATGCATCTCTAATAGACATTCCTAAACTCTGAAGATGAAATATATATGCAGCAAATACAATGGTTGAATAAAATACAAACTGACGATCAGATTATAAAGTTTTCAACCATTTTCATAACCCATGGTCTAGCTCCATAGCTTTCTTTACAGCTCAAGAATCTTCAGAAGTCACAAACCTTTAAGATCTGAAAATCTGATTTTCTTTTCAGGCCCTTACATTCTATCTGTTCTGGGAGAAATGCATGATATAAATAAAATAAATAATATTTGCTTTTTCATAACATTAGATAATGTGCCTTATTTTATCCTAGTTGCTTCTCATTCCTATGACTACAACAGTCCATCATACTTTTTCATAATGAAAGATCTCCACACTAAATAACTAAATGTCATTTGAATAACCAGTAATAAATAATATAACCAGATTGAAATCACTTGTTTCAGAATCATACTGCTAATACCTCTACAGTAACTTGAAATTTATTGGGGCCTGCTAGAGATTTTTTTTCCTTCCTCTAAATTTCATAATTCTCCGTTCATGACATTATCTTGATTACTCCACCCATGTGTCAAATCTAAATAGCAATGGTTATTCCCTTTCCCAAGATAGTCACTAAAGCCTATGATTTAAAATTGCTGTAATAAATCTTTTTACTCTGTCATTTAGTGGTCAGCATTCACATTCAATGTGAGAGGTTGGATGCAGTTTATCTTGTCTATTTCAAATGATAAGTTGCCCCGACCCCAATAGACAATACAGCGCAAAAATATACGTGCATGTGTCTAAGTCAACTATTGATGTTAACAGTTAAACTAATTCAAGTAACAGTTAAACTAATTCAAGTTCCTAACTATCTTATGAATGAAACAGTTAGTCAGTAACCTCCTATTTATAGAAAACGCTTTTGCCCAACCTTCATTTTGCGAGAGCGCTGAACAGACTGCGTTCTGGCACTACGAGATGCACAGTCAACCTTAAGAAATGGGGCCACAAAGTAGAGTCCATGGCATACGAGTGAGAAGAAGAGCAAACCACAGGCCAACTATTACAATGCAGTCTGAGCCCTGCCACATGCACAATGGAGGACCTTCTTATAGCAACACCAGAGGCACTCCAAGTGGCCAGCTACTGGTCAAAGGACATTTAATATAACGCCAAGTTTAAAAAAAAAACAACTTTGTGTTTTTAAATACATTACAATTGTACCCTCAGTTAGCTTCTGACACGATAAGTAAATAATTTTTACAAGAAAATGCTAAAGGTAGATTCCAAATGGACACACAAGCCATAATACCTATCATAATGATACAAATATAAAATAAGATAGAAAAAACATATTTAAACTGACTCAAACCTCTACTGAAAAGATAACAATAACAGCAAAATAAAATATCGTAATGTAATGGAGGCATAAAGACTTTTTTACCAATCACAGAAATTCATAAGGTCAGGTGAACCCTTCTGAGGAAGAGGTTCCATATCAAGGACACTGCCACAGAAAAAAGTATTATCCTGAGGTACTGTTGGTTTAATTCACATAGCCAAAACACTGCTGAAATGTCTTTGACTATCTTTAACAATTCAGTAGTTTCATGCAGAAGTAGGTGGTGATTTGGAACAATTCTTCCTGTTGCTTTTCTTTTCTTTCTTTCTTTCCCACCACAAAAACAAATTCAGCAACCACTGCAGAATGCAAACAATGGATGCAGGATATTTAACTCCAAGTTAAAATAATTACAGATGCTGTTTAAGCTTAAAGGTGCATGGAACTCCTTACTAGAAAAAAAAAACTAGCAATGCCATTAATATAGAGCAGAAGTCCATATTTTCAGAAGTGGAAGAGGGTAGAGTTGTACTCACTGGCTTTAAGGTTCATCCAGTTCTTCAAATGAATGAATGTTTGTTTTATAATTTCCAGAATGCTATTAAACTGCAACAACTGTAATATTCCTGGAATGGCATTCATTTCTTCAATCCTTTGAATAATTGAATTAATCCAAAGAGAACTATATCCAGAAAAGATGATAGATTTGATCCACAGTTTCTCAAAGCAAGTTTTCATCCAATATGGAAGCAAGCACTGGTTGAGTTGCTTTTGAGTTGTAAAGAATTGTCACCAAAAATTATCCATAGCACTCAATAATTTTTAAAAAATCATTACTAGGATTTATAATCCACATTTCAATTTTTAAAATTATCAAATTTTCTTTGAACTGAAAGCTTTCAATCTGCCAGTTCCTGGTTTTATTCCCAAACAAGAAAGTGGACATGTGATTACCAAAAACATCCAATAATTGAAATTTGTAATCCTTTTTCATGGTTTCTTTATACTTCCATAAAATGTGATTTAAAAACCCATAAACGTTTAAAAAAACAAAAAAAACAATGTAGACTGAAGACAATACTAACACTTTCAACTCTCATGGATCAAATCAACCAATACCAAAGGAAAAGAGCACAAAGTTCCTAATTCATAGTAGTTATCAATCATTTCATAATTTGGTACCAACTCAGCACTTAATGTATATTCCAGTTAAATATTTCTATCCAACTCTTTATAACCAGAATCAAACCCAGTTCTCTTCCACCAGAAACTTGACAAAAAGATTATCAAGCAACTTTGGCATTACTGAACACACGCATTATATCAGAATATTTCAAGAGTGAATATTTGTCAAAACCAATAAAAGTATATAACATGAATACATCTTAAAGGATGCTTTAAGATAGGAGTTGAAATGCTTTTGAAAATAAAGTTTCCATAATATGTAACAGAAATCATAAGTCTGGTCAACAAGCTTTACTTAAAACCATTTACAATCCTATGCACACCTATTTAGAAGTCCCATTAAGTTCTACAGGATTTAAGTATGCTTAGGATTTCTACTTAAGTCAACATTTCAAATTCAAACTCCAGATTATAGCTAAACGGCGTAAGTATGTCAAGCACTTTGTCGATATTTACAACTTTAAATAAATTTCCCACCCAATGACCCTTTTCAATCAATCAGGTACAGTTAAGCCTCTATAGCCCAGTGTATTAATGAATGAATGATAACAATGAGCACCATGCACCTTGATCACATCTGGATAAATCAAAGACAACTTGGTTGTCACACTCAACAGGTAACTCAAAACCATAGAGAGATTGGAGATTGCCTTTTAGATGGTAGAGTTAGGAATCTTCAAATCTGAAACTCACCCAATACCATTCTAACTTACTTAGCTTAGGAACAGTATGAAATAACAAAGGTCTAAGTACATCTATTTAACTTGGTCACAGGACTACTCCTTACTATGAGAGGATTCCTGCAAGAATTAGTTTATCTTATACTCTGAAGGCAGCCAAAATTTCACAACCACTAACCATGACCTATCACCCTTATAACTGAAAACTGTTACCAGAAACTTAATTAGTTCAAAAACTTTATATCAGCCAACTCACTCAAAGCATCCATAGTATATGCTCTCTTTAGCTGGATGAAACAGGTATGTTCTCAATTTGTAAGAAGTTAGAAATGTGCTAAAAGTGCAATCCGTCACATTTACTCAAAAGGAAGGCCCATGGCATTCAACAGAGATCACTCACATTGTGCTCAATGTTATAGGCCAAGTTTTATAGTCTTTGTTCAAGATACATCAATGGTTCTATGATTCCAAGTTCAGCAATCTAAGACAACACAGATGTACTGTTGACACCTATCACAATTTATACAGTACAACCCCCTTATCCATGGCTTCAACATTCATGGATTCACTTACCCATGCTTCAAAAAACATTCTTCCCTGGAAGTGTTTGTGGGCCCACTAGATCCTTGAATGCTATTCTATGGCACATCTCCAACCCAAGTATTACCAAAAAATAGGTTCCATGGTTATTCATGGTTTTGAGTATCCATGTGGGTCTTGGAAAGCATCTCCTGTGGATACAGGCATTGTACTGTGACCCATTTAAGGTGGAATCAGGTGTCAAGCAGGGATGTGTTATTGCTCCCACCTTATTTTCCATCTTCATCGCTATGATACTTTACCTTGTTGATGGGAAGCTTCCCACCGGTGTGGAAATCATCTATCGGACAGATGACAAGCTATTTAACCTCAGCAGACTTAAGAGCCAAAACCAAGGTCACCACAACATCTGTTACAGAACTCCAATATGCCGATGACAACGTAGTTTGTGCACACTCAGAAGAAGGCCTACAAGCCACTCTAAACACCTTTGCAGAAGCATACAAGAAGCTCGGCCTCTCATGAACATGGAGAAAACCAAAGTGCTCTTCCAACAGGTACCAGCTAATCCCTCTGCAATGCCAGGAATACAGCTTAATGGTGTAACATTAGAAAATGTTGACCATTTCTGCTACCTTGGCAGCCACCTCTCCACAAAAGACAACATTGACACTGAAATACAACACCGCCTGAGCTCTGTGAGCGCAGCATTTTTCAGAATGGAGCAGAGAGTGTTTGATGATCGGGACATCCATAGGGATACCAAGGTGCTTGTTTATAAAGCCATTGTCCTCCCAACCCTGCTCTACGCCTGCGAAACGTGGACTGTCTACAGACATCACACCAAACTCCTGGAGTGTTTTCATCAGCGTTGCCTCAGAAAAATCCTGAAAATCTCTTGGGAAGACAGGCAGACAAATGTCAGTGTGCTTGAGAAAGCAAAGACCACCAGCATTGAAGCGATGCTCCTACGCCATCAACTCTGCTGGACTGGCCATGCTGTCCGAATGCCCGATCACCGTCTCCCTAAGCAGTTGCTCTACTCCGAACTCAAGAACGGGAAACGTAATGTTGGTGGACAGGAAAAGAGACTTAAAGATGGGCTTAAAGCCAACCTTAAAAACTATGGCATAGATACTGAGAACTGGGAAGCCCTGGCCCTTGAGTGCTCTAATTGGAGGTCAGCTGTGACCAGCAGTGCTGTGGAGTTCGAAGAGGCAGAAATGGACAGCTTAAGGGAGAAACGTGCCAAGAGAAAGGAGCATCAAGCCAATCCTGACCGTGACTGCCTTCCACCTGGAAACCAATGTCCTCACTGCAGGAGAACATGCAGATCAAGAATAGGTCTCTTCAGCCATCTACGGACACACCCCCAGGGTGGAAGACAATCACCCTCGAACTACGAGGGATCGCCTAATGGAAAAATAGTACTGTACTTGAATAAGGGTCAAGAAAACTATGGCTATTTCAGTGAATGGCATGCTTATCATGGCTCTTCCATCCATTGCTGAAATCTCCAAACCAGGAAGTTACATCCAAGAGAAATCCCAACATGCTCGTAGGCATGAAGGATCGGAAACTGCCCACAGAAGACCTGAAACCAAATAGGATTCACCTCCTTCTCAGCCAAAGAGAGAGAAAACCCTCAATGGATGCCACTCAGTGGCTCATCCATTTCTCAAAGCAGAGAAAAGCAAGGACATTGGCGTCTCAAGTACACTTGGGGGGGGGGGGGGGGAGGGATGAAACACCAACCCAAAACTTGCCTTTTGGGTTCACTCACACTGTGTTCAATACTGTAAGCCAAGTTTTGTAGTCTTTGTTCAACAAACATCAATGGTGCTATGATTCCAGGTTCAGCAATCTAAGACAACACATATGTACTGTTGACCCCTATCAAAACTTGTAGAGTACAACCCGCTTATCCACGGCTTCAACATCCAGATTCACTTACCTATCCTCCCCCCCAAAAAAAAACCTTTCCAGGAAGTGTTTGTGGGCTCCACTAGATCCTTGAGTGGTATTCTATGGCATGTCTCCAACCCAAGTAATATCAGTGGTGGCCCTGCAGCTGTGGAACTCCCTCTCCAGTGACATCAGAACAGCCCCTTGACTCTTTAAGTTCCAGGAAAATTTTTAAAACCTGGCTATTTAAGCAAGCCTTTGGGGATTAATACAACCCATAAGTATGACGGAAGCTGTATAAGAATGGCGAAAGCAATTGATCTAAAGCAGTGGTGTTCAACCTGTGGGTCCCCAGATGTTTTGGCCTTCAACTCCCAGAAATCCTAACAGCTGGTAAACTAGCTAGGGTTTCTGTGAGTTGTAGACAAAAACACCTGGGGACCCACAGGTTGAGAATCATTGGCCTAATGTTTATAAAGTTGAGTTGGTGCTAGACCTTTGATATGTTTTAATCATCTGAAAGATTATTTATAATTGATATGTTTCATAGTTTTATAACACTGTGTTTTACTGTTATTGTTTGAATCTAGCATTGAATTATTGCCATAGTTTTTAAGCCGTCCTGAGTCCTCCTTCAGAGCTGAGAAGGACTGGTAGAAGTACAGCAAATAAATAATAAATTCATGCTTTTGGGTATCCATGTAGGTCTTCCCCGGAAGTGTTTGTGGGCCCCACTAGATCCTTGAGTGCTAGTCTGTGGTATTCTGATAATACTTGGGTTGGAGACATGTCATAGAATACCACTCAAGGACTTTCAACCCAAGTATTATCAAAACATAGGATCCGTAGTTATTCATGGTTTTGAGCATCCATGTGGGTCTTGTATGGAATCTCCTGTGGATACAGGGGTTGCACTATACTTGCACAAGGGTGAAGAAAACTATAGCTAATTCAGTGAATGTCATGCTTATCATGGCTCTTCCATCCCTTGCTGAAATCTTCAAACCAGGAAGTTACATCCAAGAGAAATCCCAACGTGCTCCTAGGCATGGAGGGATAGGAAACTGCCCATAGAAGACCGGAAATCAAAGAAAGAGGAGTCACCTCCTTTCTCAGCCCAAGAGAGAGAAGACCAATGCAGACATGAACAAACTTGGGCCCTCCAGGTGTTTTGGACTGCAACTCTGACAATTCCTAACATGGCCACACAGCCCGAAAGACACACAACAACCCAGCCGGTAGGCTGTTAGGAATTGTCGGAGTTGCAGTCCAAAACACCTGGAGGGCCCAAGTTTGCCTAGGCCTGCCCCAATGGATGCCACTCAGTAGCTCAGCCATTTCTCAAAGCGGAGGAAAGCAAGGACGTTGACGTCTCAAGTACACTTTTGGGGGGAGGGGGAGAGACAAAACACCAACCCAAAACTTGCCCTTTCTGCCCAAGAATGTTGAGATGCCTTAACTGGGTGTTCTGTTTTGCATCCACTCTAGAAGGCGTCAGAAATGTAGGTCCAACAAGAGTGGGGGCGCGGGGGGAGAGGGGGGAGCTGTCCTTCTTGCCCTCCTCCCAGCAGAGGACAAGAGGCTTGCTTTGGCACGCACACACGCCCCTTTATATTTTTGCACACAACCGACTTTGGTGTGCAAAAAACCAAAGAGTGTGAGCGAGCCGAGGCTGTCAGCGCCACCACCTTCTTCTCCTCGTGGCGAGACCAGAGGAGGAAGAGGAGGAGGAGGAGGAAAAGAAGGCTTGGGGTGGAAGGGCTGGCTGTGGAGTTGGATTAAGAAGGAGGAGAAGAGTGGCAGAGGAAGCCAACGGGCAGCACTTTGCCGCCTCCTCCTCCTCCTCCTCTGAGTCCTATTTCCGTCCTCCTCCCTGAAAGAAAAAAGAAGTGGGGGAGGGCGTAATTTGGAAGCACACAAACCTAGGCCAAGAAAGAGAGGGAAGTGAGGGGGCTCTGAGGGAACGAGGGGGGAGGGGGCCCGAAAGCAGGCGGCGTTGCAGTTACCTCATAGAGTTCCTCGGAAGCCATGCCTCCCAAGGTGGAAGAGTTGGGCGCGGGTTTGGAGAGACTTTTGTCTCACTTGAGGAGGGGAGGAGGGCTCCCACTCCTCGCTCTCCACGGCGCTCCTCCTCTTCAGCCCGAGGTGCCGCTCTCCTTCTCCTCCTCTTCGCCGCCGCCGCCGCCGCCGTCCTTCTCCCTCTGGTGCTGCTTCTCCTGCTGCTTGTGGTGGTGCTCGTGCGCAGAACAGGCTGCGCAGTGGGGCTCCCTCAGCTCCCTCCCGCACTCACACTCGCACTCACTCTCGCTGGAAATGGAGGAAGCGGCAGCGGCGGCGATCCCTCGTACCCGCCGCCACTACTCTCCTCCTCCTCCTCTTCCTCAGTGCCTGGCTCCTTCCTTCCTTCCCTCCTTCCTTCTAGGCTGGCCAATCGAGCGCCGAGCGCGCGCCCCACAACTGGGCTCCCGCCCGCGCTAGCAGCAGCCCCGCCATCCTCCTCCTCTTCCTCCTCCTCCTCCCCCTCCCCTCCTTTGATCGCCCATTGTCTCCTCAGCTGAGCGGCGGCGCGAGGGGGCGGCCGCGATTGGGCCAATGGCCGCCGGGAGGGGAAAAAAGGGGGAGGAGCCTCCAAGGAAATGGGGAGGAGGGGCGCCAGGAAGGGGGGGGGCGAAGCCACCCTGCGCCTCGTGGGTGGAAGTGGTGGAGCCTGGCAGCCATGTTGGAGGGAAGGGAAGGGCTGGGCCAAGGAAAGTGGGGCTTCCCAAGCTTCCTCTCAAGGGGCAACTGGACCACCCACCCAAGCCATGACAGGCCACCATTCCTTCAAGTTCCCATTGGCTAACCACTTTCATCCATTGGTGGCTCAACTTGATGTCCTTCACTCATTTGACCAGCATTTCTATCCTCCATGTTTCCTCTTTTTCCTCATGGTCTTCATCCATTTTACCAACATTTCTCATCTCTATGGCTCCTCTTTTTCCTCATGGTCTTCATCCATTTCACCAACATTTCTCATCTCTATGGCTCCTCTTTTTCCTCATGGTCTTCATCCATTTCATCAACATTTCTCATCTCTATGGCTCCTCTTTTTCCTCATGGTCTTCATCCATTTCACCAACGTTTCTCATCTCTATGGCTTCTCTTTTTCCTCATGGTCTTCATCCATTTCCCCAACATTTCTTATCTCTATGGCTCCTCATTTTCCTCATGGTCTTCATCCATTTCACCAACATTTCTTATCTCTATGGCTCCTCAGTTCCCTCATGTTCTTCATCCATTTCACCAACATTGCTCATCTCTATGGCTCCTCATTTTCCTCATGGTCTTCATCCATTTCACCAGCATTTCTTATCTCAATGTGTCCTCTTCTTCCTCGTCTTCTCCTTCCTGATCTTCATTAATTTCCCCATCATTTAACACTCATTTCACATCTTAATTTCTCCTCTTTCTCATGGTCTTCATCCATTTCACCAACATTGCTCATCCCCATGTTTCCTCATCTTCCTCATGATCTTCAACATTTCATCAACTTTTCTAATCTCCATGTCTCCCCTTCTCCCTCATGGTCTTCATTTCACTAACATTGCTCATCTCCATGTCTCTTCATCTTCCTCATGATCTTCATCCATTTCACCAACATTTCTAATCTCCATGTCTCCCCTTCTTCATCCTCTCCCTCCTGGTCTTCATCCTTTTCATCAACATTGCTCATCTCCGTGACTCCTCTTCTTCCCCATGGTCTTCATCCATTTCACCAACATTGCTCATCTCCATTTTTCCTCTTCTTCCTCATGGTCTTCATCCATTTCACCAAGATTTATCATCTCCATGTGACCTCTTCTTCCTCATCCTCATCTTCCTGGTCTTCATCCATTTAACATCATTTGACACTCATTTCTCATCTCCCTGGGCCCTTCCACACAGTCATATAACTCAATATCAAGCCTGAAAATCCCACTATATGTGCTTTGAACTGGGTTGTCTGTGACCACACTGCCATATATCCCAGTTCAAAGCAGATAATGTGGGATTTTATTCAGCTGTGTGGAAGGGGCCCATGTCTTCTCCTCTTCTTCACTCCTCCTTCCTGGTCTTCATCCATTTTACCATCATTTGACAACCATTTCTCATCTCCATGTCTCCATGTCTTTTCCTCATCTTCTCCTCCCTGGTCTTCATCCATTTCACCAACATTTCTCATCTTCATCTCTCCCCTTGTTCCTCATCCTCTCCTTCCTTGTCTTCGTCCATTTCACCATCATTTGTTGGAGTCCCCGGTGGAGTAATGGGTTAAAGCCTTGTGACTTGAAGGTTGGGTTGCTGACCTGAAGGCTGCCAGGTTTGAATCCTACCCGGGGAGAGTGCGGATGAGCTCCCTCTATAATAAATAATAATAATAATAAAACTTTATTTATACTCTGCCACCATCTCCCCGCGGGGACTCGGGGCGGCTATCAGCTCCAGCTCCATGCGTGGACATGAAAGAAGCCTCCCACAAGGATGGTAAAAACATCAAAACCATCCAGGCGTCCCCTGAGCAACGTCCTTGCAGACGGCCAATTCTCTCACACCAGAAGCGGCTCCTGACACGAAGGAAAAAAAACATAATTTGACACTCATTTCTCATCTCTGTCTCCACTTCTTCCTCTCGTTCCTGGTCTTCATCCATTTCACCATCATTTAACACTATTTTCTCATCTCCATTTCTCTCCTTTCCCATCATTTCCTTCCTAGTCTTCGTCCATTTCACCAACATTTCTCATCTCCATTTCTCCCCTTCTTCCTCATCTTCTCCTTCCTGGTCTCCATCCATTTCACCATCATTTAGCACTCATTTCTCATCTCCATGTCTCCTCATCTTCCTCATCTTCCTCTTCCTGGTCTTCATCCATTTCACCATCATATAACACATTTCTCATCTCCATGTCTCCTCTTCTTGCTCATCCTCTCCTTTTAAACCTGCCTTCAATTCCTCCAATCCAGCTTAGATCCATCCAAATCCATCTTCTGGCAAATGGTGACCAGCATAAGTTCATCCTTTCCATCTACTTATTTGCCTATCCTGTTTTTCCATTTCAAATTACTCATTTGCCTAGCTCTCCCATTTCATGGTTTTATCTCCCACGGGTTCTATTTCCCTGTCTTTATTCTTGCCATCAACGCACTTTCAATCCATCAACGGTTGTCTACGTCCCTCATTTACTATCCTGTCCCTTTGCCTTGGCCATCCATATGTTCTCCCTGGCTACTTGGATTTTGCTGGTTCAGACTGCCATTCTCATCCATTTGCAATCTCCCAAGAATTTTATATTTCATCTTGTACTCCTATTCCCTCCATTAAACTTCTACATATCCAATTATCTCTATCAATTCCTTAATCTAGCATTTCCAAATCTATTATTTTCATCTCTTTTTACACATTCCTTATTCTTTCCTGTTATTACCTATCCATTTTATCATTTATTATATTTAGCCCATCCATTATACATTAACTTGTTAATAACTTAGAAGTATTCCCTACTCAACCTTTTTTTTAGTTTTCTCAATTCATCTCATTCATCTTTACCTTCATTGCTTTGACCTATTTCTATTTTGCTGTGTTTCCCAGTCCCTTTCACTGTCCATCCATTCCCATTTGTTTTATGAACCATTCATCTCATAGTTTCCATCTGTCCACACCTTTGCCTATTTACCCATTTTGTTTTACTAAATTCCTGACTTATTTTATCAATTTATCAAAATGTCAATTGGCTATGTATCACAGAAACAAAATGCTAGCAGACAATTTGAGCAAGAAGAAATTCATACAACAGCAGCAAAATTCATGAATGGCTTCCTAGAAAATATCTTCTGCTCTAGCAGAATAAAATTAACTAAAAGTTTTCTTTATTCCTCTCAGGGCAAACCATGGTTACAGAATCAAGACTCATTCAACTATGGACAGCAGCAAGTGATATTAAAACTAGGGTTGACATACATTCAAAAATACTCAGACAATATAAGGTTAATTTATCATAATTTTTATACACCTAAAATCAGGATTTCAAGAAGGAAGTCAATTTACAAAAAAAAAAGAAAGAAAAAAAAGAAGAAGAAGTATGTTTACCTGGACAGAAAATACAAAAAAAAATTTTCAGGTTTGTAGAGTATGAGAACATTGAACAAGAAAAAATGCATCTCAGGATTACTTCATTTCTTCTGCAGCTAGGATTTTAAAACAAAGTACTGTAGGTTGTTTACATTTGCAGAAACCATGGATGGGCAAAGCTTATTGACACCAATTTCTGCAGCACTGAATATGTTCTCAGGAAAGATTTAAATGTAAGGATTACAAAGCAAGTAGGGTTTTTTTATTTATGTCAGACTGGGAAGTAGTGGATTTGTTTCCTAACAGACAGAAGAATCATCAAAGATGTAATGCTGCTCATTATTATATATTCAGTTTCATTTTGCATGGAAAATCTTTGCTATGACAATTGTAGAAGATGTAGACATTTCAGAAGCTTCATTGACTACTTCTGGGTTATAAATTATGTTTAGAGAAAAAACCTTTACCAAAAAAGAGGTCTACATTTTATTTCTTGGTAAAGCAGCTTGGTTGACCAATATTGCCTTTTGTACTAAGTGTCTTGTGTTCATGAGATACACTCAGATTGAGCATTTAAATATCTTCAACTATGATATCAAAAGCAGATGCTTCCTTTTATTTTTGGAGGTTTCATGTGCTCATCCTCTCTTAAATTGCCAATGTTGCTTTAAACACTGAAGTATATCCTGGATGACTGTCAGAAATATTCAAATTATTCAATATGTTAGCTACAGAAAAAACATGAAATATCAGTTATTTTATCAAGACTCTAGTGCTCTAATGGGATTCTCAATCAAGTTCTACTCTAATGAAGAAATGTTCATGGGAGCTTTCTCAACAAGCAACATAAATTCGATCGACAATATCTCTAGTATGAAAATATCTAGCATTATACAAGTAGATTTTCATGTTTTGATCAAGTCCACTTGCAGTGTTGTTCTCATAGCCCAACTTTTCTATTTACTAAAACTAGAACATCTCTGTGTATAACCTATTGGAATTAAAAATTCCCAGTGATTTGCAAGACTGAATGTACATAGCTAAAGTTACATAAAGTTTGTTATCACTTCTCTGCAGAGTATCACATTTTACATTTCCAGATTTTTTTTTCAATGGCTGGAAAACATTTTATTCATTGTTGTGCACTATCCAATGGATTTGCTAGCTCTCTCCTAGTTTTCTGGCATTTCATAAAACCATACTCATGAACACTTTGTTATTATCACTTTCTTCATCTAAAGTGATACACTATAGAAGTACTACTTGTGATCTAGTCAATGACTGTTTATTGTTGTTGCGTGCCTTTAAGTAATGTCCAGCTTATGACCACTCTAAAGCACAGGGTTTTCTTGGCAAGATTTTTGCAGTGGGGAGTTGCCTTTACTTTCCTCCGAGGCTGAGAGTAGTTTAACTAAGTCATCTGGTGGATCTTTATGACTAGATGGGGATCCAAACCCTGGTCTCCAGAGTTCTAGCCCAACACTTAAACTTCTACACCACATTGGCTCTTATAGTGACTGGTTATCCCCAGATAACCATGGTAAAGACCCCTTCCACACTGCCCTATATCCCAGGATCTGATCCAAGATTATCTACATTAAACTGGATTGTATGAGTCCCCACTGCCAGATAATCTGGGATAAACAGATAATCTGGAATCAGATCCTGGGATATAAGAACAGTGTGGAAGGGGCCTGCCTAAGAAGAAATCTATGTAATTTGCTAATATCAACTCTTAGAAGTTTACCAATAGTTGAATACCACTAATTGTTGTATTATTATGTCCATAAAGCTGATTTCAAATGTTACTTTTAAAAACTGAAATGCTTTTGATGCATCAATATTTTTAACTTTACCTACTATCAAGCAAGTAAGAAAATTATATTATTTGTTGGGGAAAAGTTCCTAGCATTTTACTTAAAAACATCACTTGAAAAAATATAAACATGCCCTGACACTGAAACAGTAACATGTCCCAAAAACATTTTATAATTGAAAACAAATGTTATTTGTTATTTGAAAACACATTTATTTTATTTTTCTCAAAACAATTAAAAATGATGGTGCTGGGTCTTGTTACCAAAAGTGAGAGAAAACCATTCACACCAGTTCAAACTGTAAGTAGCATGTACTATATTAAGCCAGGTTTCACTACAATACTAGTGGGCCTTATATTAGAGCTATCCATTTTACAATCTTGTATGTTTATCACCAGTATTTTAAGTAGAATGAACTGGTTTCTCAAAATGTGCATTTAAAATGTTGCTTGAGAGAAAATTAACGATTTGTTATATGGTCAGTTGAGCTGGAAATATTATCATTTTATTTATTATTGGCTGTAAGTGAAGCAATAAACATGGCCAGTTTCCCTGACATCTCATACTGACTGGACCAGCCAAGATCCAAGGCACTGAAGCAGAGAGAGATATAAACTTGGTAATTAAGACAGATTGGCTTAATTACATTTGCCTGATTAATATGAGCCAAATTTTGATTAAGTTAATCAGTCAATATTTTCACTATTTTTTAAAAGAAACCTGTGATTTCTTTAAAGATTTAGTGTATTCTCTTGATCATCAATCCTTATTGGCCTGAGACAAAGCCAAACCACATTTAACCAAATGAAACACATTTCTTCCCCTTGTATACCATTACATCTACCATCCTCTTTTCTGTCTTCTCTTATTTTCCCATATCATCATTTGGATTGTCCTAGGACAAGAAATGTATTTTATTTTCACTTGGTAAAAGTGTGATGTACATTCAGTGCAGTATCTATTAGGGTTGTCCAAATTTTCGTTATAATTCTCCTTTCGTAATTATTTCGTATTGTTCTCGCTTTTTGAAATGAGTATTGAAATGTTTTCCCTGGGCGCAACTGGCAATGTAATTCGAACCATCGTTGGCCCATTCTCTAATTGTTTCTTAAAATTTTCGTTAAATGTTTTCCTTCCAATTTTTTTTTAATATTAAAAAAAAAATTAATTTTTTTTTGTTTCTGCAACCTAACATGAATGGGAGCCTAGTGCAGCCTAACATGGCTACCGCTCCCTGGCCAATCAGAGACTTCCACGATGGCTGAAAAAGGTGGGGGCGAGCGTCCTCCGCGTCCACGTGGAGGATCTCTATAAAAATCCCCTCCCCAACCGAGCCAAGCCATTCTGGGCTAGAATACCGAGCAGAGAGGGTGGTTCGCGCGCACTGGGAAGCTGCTTTCTTGCTTGGGGGAGAGAGGGCTAAGTGACTGTTCTGGCTATAGGGGGTAGAGTGTCTTTCTGTTGTTGCTGGTTCAATATTGTGGGTTTTTTTTTTTGGGGAAATTGGCTTGGGGCTTGTGGCAGAGTCCTTGCTGTGGCTTTAGGGAATTTTTATTTTCCAAAGAACGTCTGCGTTCCTGCAAGTGCAGAGCTTGGGGTGCTTTACTTTTCTACTCCAGAGGGAGTCCCTTTGCCTTTCTGTTTTCTTTTTTGGAATTTAGCAATCACCACACCAGCCCTTCTTTGCAATCCTGAAAGGGGGGGGGACTTGAAAATAATAGTTTCCAAAGGACGTCTGCGTTCCTGCAAGTGCATTGCTTCCCTCCCGCTCCGTTTGTAATCCCAAGCTGAGTGTTATTGCAGCAATCACAAAGACACACATTGTTTTCAAACCTAAAGGGTACATTGGAAGAAATAGTTTCCAAAGGACGTGGGGCACCCGCCAAGGCATTGCTTCCCTCACGCTCCATTTCTATTCCCAAGCCTTGGGCTGAGTTTTATTTCTGCAATCACAAAGTCAGACATTGATTTGATTCAATAGAGGGTCCACAGCAATTTATAGTTTCCAAAGGACATTGCCAATCCTGTCAAGGCATTGCTTGGCGTGTGCTGCATTTCTAATCCAAAGTCCTCAGCCAGAGTTTCATTTTTGTAATCACAAGGTCAGCCAGTGGCACCATTGATCAAAAGGTTCAAAGGCAATTTATAGTTTCCAAAGGACAGTGGCACTCCTGCCAAGGCATTGCTTGGCATGTGCTGCGTTTCTAATCCAAAGTCTACACAAGTAGAAGAGGGACTTTTACAGTGATAAGAACCCAATTGAACAGGAAATAAGACTTTCAAACCAGGAACAGGTTTCTTCAAATATTGAAAAATAGTGTATTATAAAAAGTTATGAAAATTCACCAAAAATCATAGGAGACAGGAAACGTTCTGCAATTCGTTGAGCAAAGAGTGTTGAATGTGATCTCCCACTGTACCAAATTTGATGAGGATAGCTCAAGAAATGGGGGTGGGAGAGCCCTGCAAAAGTCCCCCCCCGGTTTCCTTTTTTTTTTGGCGATTGCGCATCCGCGTCCGCCATTTTAGAAACATTAAGAATCATTACGAATTTTCAGAAATATCCAAAAATTTTGGGTGAAAAATTCGGAAATAATTTCTATATCGAAGCGCCGGCACCCCCTACTTTAGAAACGAGAATTGAAACATTTTTTCCATCGATCGGACAAGCCTAGTATCTATCCATCAAAAATACTTACTAAACAGTAGGAAAATGTATTAGTTTATTCAGTGACAAATGTCTCATGATATATGTTTCACGTCACTGCTAGATTTAGGAATCTACTCACAAAAACAGATGTTTGATTGTTGGACTACAACCCTAGAAACCAGAATTTGATTCCCTGCTTGGCCATGGAAACCCATTGGATGGCCTTTACAAATCACACATTTTCAGCCCCAGAAAACCCCATGATAATCATGTTAGGTCCATGAATTGTTAAAAACAAGTTGAAGGCACACAACAACAAGAAGAACTTGCAGCAAGAGAAATTATAGACAGCCATGCAGAATTTGGGCCAAAGTGGAAATCTCTCCAAAACTTTAGAATCTGTAGACTATACATCTGCTGCAAACAGACTCATATATTAACTGAACATCTCACTGCAGCATACTGACTATACTCCTTCTCTAATTGACATCTACCAACTCAACTTTTACACCCCAAGGCTGCGAGGGCACCCTGAAAACCACACTGGAGCCAGTATCACAAGCAAAGCAGTTTATTGAGGAATATATATATCTATGTGCAGGTAGCGTATAAAGTCAGTATGAGAAATAGTCCTTGATGTAAAGTCTTTAACAGTTCAAAACAAGTTCAGCAAAGTCTCAATAGTAATCCACAAGTGAAACTCGATAGTCCCACTAAGAAATCAAAGTTAGTCCATGAACCAAGAAACAGGAACAAGATGCTGCAAATCTGCAAACTGTAATCCACTTGGAGAGTCTTCACTCAGGAAAAAGGAAAGCAAGGTAAACAAAGCAAGGTTTACTCGAGAGTCACAGGGCACAGCACGGCTTGGAGCTCTGGGAACCAGGCACCGGAACGAGGCAGGAGACAAGGCTAGGAGCTGGATACTGGAACATGGAAACCTCTTCCAAGGATAGCAAAGTTGACACCGCAACGAGAACACAAAGGAGGGCACCTTTAAGGATATCTCAAGGTTGCAAGAATATGGGCGTGCAGGATGCACAAAACTTCCCATGGGAAAATCTGTCATTATCGTACTTCAGAGCTAACCTTCGGCTCCTTTGCACGCCTTCCCTTCTGCTCCTATCCCGTGTGAAAGATTCCCTCCAATTAAAAGACATATCTTCGCCTGAGTCAACACCATCTGGCAAAGGCAACCTTGAGGAGACACTGGAATGCTCCCCAATTAACGGATCCTCTGGCTCCAGAAACCCAGGCACCTGCAAGGGCAACGGGCCTTGTTCCAAGTCCTGAGCGGCCCCAAAATCCAAATCAGAATCTGTCTCCAATTCCATCTCCTGATGAAGTATAGGCCATGACGGCTGAGCCACGACATCAACTGACTTCTAACTCAAGCTGACTCAAACCTCAATGGACTTCTAACTGACTTAACTGACTCCAACTGACTTCTGATTCATACACATTCTAAAATGTAGTCTCACTTTGAACATTCTAAGATCTTGGTTACACGGTCTGTAGTCCCAAAACATCTAACATCATAGAGTTAAGGGGAAAACTGCAAACCAATGTATACATACAATATAGTAAGCAAACTCAATTATATGCATAACAAATGACTAGTATAAGATACTTGTAGAAGGTTGCTATTTCCAACACTTAGGGCAGTGGTTCTCAACCTGTGGGTCCCCAGATGTTTTGGTCTTCAACGCCCAGAAATCCTAACAGCTGGTAAACTGGCTGGGATTTCTGGAAATTATAGGCCAAAACACTTGGGGACTCACAGGTTGAGAACCACTGACTTAGGGCCATGATTCATCAAAAACAACTTGAAGGCACACAACAACAACAAGAACTTGCAGCAAGAGAAATTATAGGCAGCCATGTAGAATTTGGGCTAAAGTGAAAATATCTCCACAACTTCAGAATCTCAATGATCATGGTGAAAATGAACTGCTCCTTGTACTCTTTTACAGATTTGGGGGCGGGGGGGGGGGGGGCTTGGTATGGAGTCCTCAGATCTTTTGCGTGCCACCAGGCTCTGGCATAAATTTTCTCCCCAGTGACCAAAGGCGCCCATGATGAAAGAGGACGACAATGGTAGTGACAGTAGCAATAATTGTCCACCAATATAATTGCCTGTGTGGACCACAGTCCATTTGATGTGGATTGTGTCCTAGTTGGATCTGTGGCTGTGGGAGACATTATTTTATTCATTAGATCTGCAATTTAAAAGCATACTATTGTGAAGTCATTTTGCATGTTGTAGTAATAGAACATGAAAAATAGAACATAAAATAGGATATGAAAGGTACTGCATCTGGGTTTTCATTCTTATTACATTACTCTTTAGCATGCTCTTATTGGAGTTTTCTGGCATATTAAACATTTCTATTGCATTGCATAGTATCTCAAAGAGGCACCACAATTAGGTTTTGGGGGGAGGGAGTAATGCACAAATCTATATATATTTAATATATTAGTTAAAAGATAGATTGTTAAGCAACTGAAACTTATTGAATTGCTTAATGTTCCTAATATTTCTGTAATCCCAGAATGCTAAACTTTTACATGTTGGATTAAGTTTCTTTGAATAGTTTGCTTCTGAATAAGCATGCATGGATTAAAATTGGTTTTGTGTCCATCTGTGCACAAGAAAAAAAGAGAATATGACACTACTGTTGAACTTCAGACAACTAGCAGTAAAAATCAAAGATCCTCTTGACCTATTAATAAAAAAAATATTTGTAGTGAAATTTATCTTTTCATTTGCACATCAAAGAATTTCAAGAAAAACTGCTAAACCTTCAAGAAATGATGTGGGAGGGAAAATAATATACCATTACATGAGAGAAGAAAATTTTATCTGACAGGCTGATTGATTTTGAAGTTGCTGATATGAAATGTCCAAGTGACTCTCTGAATGGTTAGTGAATGAATGATAGTGTAATAAAGTTGCCTCATATATTTTACTGTAGATCACATGTGAACAGTTCCTTAATATACTGGGTATGTAGTATCTAAAACAATCTTCTGTGACACTTAGGTGCACAATTGTCTCCTCTAATTCATCTTCATTTAATAAAAAGCAGCCTTAAAATTTGAACAAAATTAAGAAGTACAACAAGATAAAAGGGCTGTTTCACCCATTGTGGTTTGGCCTCTGAAAGTTGTCTCATCACAACCACTTTCCTCATTTTCAGAAATGGTGCAGGATCATATATGATCATATATAGCAGTGGTTCTCAACCAGTGGGTCTCCAGATGTTTTGGCCTTCAATTCTGAGAAATCCTAACAGCTGGTAAACTGTCTGAGATTTCTGGGAGTTGTAGGCCAAAACACCTGGGGACCCACAGTGTGAAGTCATGGCTCTGCCTTTTCCTCTCGTTTGCTTTAGTACCCCCTATTCATAAGCTTTCCCTATAGTGTAGATACCTCCATTTGTATTAGTTTTTGGGTGGAGCATAAAAAAGCACCTAAAGACCAGCCTTAGTTGGTTTAGCCCATTTGCCTGTTCAGAGTCCCCTTGCTAGACTCCTCTTTTTCTGAAGCAGAGCTACTGTGTTGTTTAGAGGTTTGGGCATGGTCTGGCAGCCCTAGGCCTAGCAATCCAAAACAGGCATCCTTAGTACTAAACACTGCAGTCAGCAGTATTCTTATACTACAAGTCCCAGAGACAACAGAAGCTTTTGACCAGCTTCTTCACAAAGAAGATTAAGACAGCCTTTGGGATCCAGCTTGTGAGCCATTGCTTTGCACCAGAAGCAGAGGATTTTCAAGGATGCCAGAGAGATGACCGCAATCAGCAAAATCTCCATTTGTAATGTATTGTTTTAAGCTATCTTACAATAGTCCCGGGTGGAGTTAACCATTTATTCATCTTCTTTTCAATAAACTCATTTTGGTTATCTTTTCACCTTGCCTAAAGTGCCTCTGTATGTTAAGGGTCAATCTTAACAGAAGGCATACAGATAGCCCCCAAGTAAAGCCAGACACTATAGTTTTTCCAAAAGCTTGGATGTGCCATCACACACAGATTGAGAACCACTGATATATAGAGACATCTTATAAACTTCCATCCTAATCTTAGAAATATAGAGACGAAAGAAACCACAAAGGCTGTCTAACCTAGCCTCCTATCATGCAGAGATACAAGCTATAATATTCCTGCAAAAAGGAGAAGCAGTCTATTGAATAGGCATTGACATCGGGACATCCATCTGATATATAGGTGGAATTTCTTTCTTTTTTTTGTTATTACTTTTCATAGTTTTTAGAACAGTAGAGAATAAGCTTGTTACATCTTTTACATGACATCCCTTCAGATATTTACAGAATATCTTGTCATTTCTAATATTCTTTTCTTCAATACCCATCTATGTAAGATACGCAAAGGTGTCTTTGCCAGTTCATTTCTCTGAAATATATCCTATTTATTTATTTATTTATTTATTTACATCACTTTTACCCCGCCTTTCTCCCCGAGGGGACTCAAAGCGGCTTACAATAAATAGGCAAAAATTCAATGCCTAAAAACAATGTAAAAACAACAATTCATATAAAAGTCTATAAAACAACAATTCATATAAAACAGATACCATTGCAAAATAAAATCACATTATATAAAATTTTAAGCATGTCCAAGATTAGAATCCATTCATCCAGAATCCTCAATAAATCTTTGTACAGGTCATGTAAAGTCCATGTTTTCATTGCACTTGGTATTTTATTGGCAGTTTCCAGAATTGCGGACAAGAATTGCATTGCCTTTTTTGGCTGATTCATATCTACTTTGTATTTCACTGAAACCTCTATAACCTTTTCACATATATTGTTGTCATCTTCGATGTATCTTATTCTGTATCTGACCATTTAAATAAATAAATACATTGTGTTGTCAAATGCTTTCATGGACAGAATCACTGGGTTGCTGTGAGTTTTCCGGGCTGTATGGCCATGTTCAAGAAGCGTTCTTTCCTGACTTTTCGCCCACATCTATGGCAGGCATCCTCAGAGGCTGTGAGGTCTGTTGCAAACTAGGCAAGTGAGGTTTATATAGCTGTGGAATGTCCAAGGTGGGAGAAAGAACTCTTGTCTGTTTGAAACAAGTGTGAATGTTGCAATTGGCCACCTTGATTAGCATTGAATGGCCTTGCAGCTTCAAAGCCTGGCTGCTTCCTGCCTGGGGGAATCCTTTGTTGGGATGTGTTAGCTGGCCCTGATTGTTTCATATCTGGAATTCCCCTGTTTTCTGAGTGTTGATATTAATTTACTGTCCTGATTTTATAATTTTTAAAAAATACTGGTAGCCAGATTTTGTTCATTTTCATGGTTTTCTCCTTTCTGTTGAAATTGTTCACATGCTTGTGGATTTCAATGGCTTCTGTGTAGCTTGACATGGTGGTTATTAGAATGGTCCAGCATTTCTGTGTTCTCAAATGATATGCTGTGCCCAGGCTGGTTCATCAGGTGCTCTGCTATGGCTGACTACTCTGGTTGATTTAGTCCGGAGTGCCTTTCATGTTCCTTGATTTGTGTTTGCACCCTGTATTTGGTGGTCCCTATGTAGTTTTTTCCACAGCTGCATGGTATACAGAACGAAAATCCAACAAATGCTATGTTTAGCAAAGGACAAGAGGGATCTTCTCACCTCTGCAGGAGTCTACTGTATACCATCAAAATGCAAGCTGCCCAAGAGCGGCTTTGTGCAGCTTTAAAAGGCTGCCTGCAGCTCAGGGGCGGCTGGTCCCCCAACCAATTAGGGGGCAAAAGGAAGCCTCCGCTGATGGGCCAGCCGGCTACTTGGCGGGAAGCGTTCTCGCCGCCCAGGGGGCTTCTGGGAAGAAGCCCCCACCAGAACAATGGTTCCCTCCCCACAATCTCGCCACACGGTAGATCGGGCAGAACCTTTTCTAAAATCAAGATATATTGCATCTATAGCATTCCCCTCATCTATCAATCTTATAACTCTTTTCAAAAGGGAGGGGGAGAAGAGGAGTAGGAGATATGGCATGACTTCTTTTTGAGAAACCCATACTGGTGATTTTTAGTAATCACAACAATCTGTACAGAATGACTGTTTAACAATTTATTCTAGAACCTTTTCTGGTATCAACATCAACCTAACCAGTAGGCAGTTGCTTAAGTTTCCCTGTTTTTTTTAAGAATTCTTAGAGTTGCAGCAGAGTGTCCAAACTTTCACCTGCAAATTCCTGTAGTATTTTTCGTTGCAGTTCATCAAGCCATGGAGACTTGAGTTCATTTCAGGATGCTAGGTATTCCTGTATGACCTGTCTACCTGTTCTGGGCTTCAGTTATTTGTTCTGTTTGTATGGTAAAAAAAAACTGTTTCACTTTTTGGAAAAGAGTAAAATTGGATCTACACTGCCCTATATCCCATAATCTGAATCTAGATTATCTACTTTGAAGTGGATTATATTATTATATCCAACCTAAGGTCAAGTAAGGCTAGATCTACCCTGCCCTATATCCCAGGATCTGATGCCAGATGATCATCTTATCCCATATTATCTGGCAGTGCAGACTCATATAATTCAATTCAAAGTAAATGTTCTGGGATTGAACCCTGGGGTATAGGGCAGTGTAGATCCTGCCTACATGTTGAGCACTCCCACCTTCTTTTTGTCCTCCACTATAATTTACCATTAAATTATCTAATATACAGTAATGTGTGTTTTTAAAAAAGTCATATAGTAATGTTCAAAGTCATAGCCGTAACAGCCATGATTTATAGCAGCTTTGAAACTGAAAAAAAGCAATTTCTACTATAATCTTCCATGGATTCCAGTCCACTTTTTCAGATGAATGGAGTGAAACCTCTTTAGGTGAACATATGTACTACTAGGTGTGAGTCAAGGTGAGCATGAATTGTAATACAAATGCAAATTGTGTCCACGGTAATGGAGTGCCTAGTTTAGTCTCCATGGTGGTAGTAAAGAATAATTAAAGAGACAAAAGTGAGAAGCAGGTTTTACACACAAATCAAAATGAGCAAGTAAACATATGAAAGTGGAAGAAATTCATCATTCCAACTGAACTTCCTCCTCTAGTGTATGTTTATTTTCTCATCAGTTGGAACAAAAAAAAACCTAATAATGGAGACATTTCCATACTCTTCATCATTAATTTCTTTTTTTAATCTCAAAGGTACTATGGGATTCTCCTTATATCATTTCATATAGTAACACAAATATATATCTATAATATTTCTGACAATGCAGTCCCATATGTAGAGCCGGTCCAACAATGAGGCGAATTAAGCGGTAGCTTGGGGTGCAAAACATACAGGGGTGCAGTTGAGGCTGCTTTTTCTGTTGATTTCTTGTAAAACATGATGTTTTGGTGCTTAATTTGTAAAATCTTAATGTAATTTGATGTTTAATAGGCTTTTCCTTAATCCCTCCTTATTATCCAACATTTTCTCTTATCCAATGCTTTTATTTTTCAGTGATTGGTTCGGGGGGGAGGGGGGTGCCAAAATTCTGTTCGCCTACACTTGAAAAATACCTAGGGCCAGCTCTGCCCATATGATACAGGAGGATATGAAAGCTATCAGTGTCTTATTTTTAAAAATGTGGATACACTGATGAACATCTTAATTATCTAATTTTGTAATGCCCTTTTTAAAAAAATTATTTTAGGCTTTTAAAAAATATCTCATAACATAAAACAATATCCTATACTACATCAGGTCACATTTTGAACAGATCCTTCAAAAATCAAAAGGATTTACATTATTAGTCATTACTAACTCAGTCACACTGATACCAATGGATATACTTTTTGATCCAGTCAAATACGGATAATAAACCAATCTGGACCTAGATGATTATCAACCCTATATTTATTTCCAATTATACTTAGATACACATTCAGACATATTATTAACACTCAGAACCCAACCTTACTTACATCACCAGGTTACTTGAATAGTAAACAAGTAATCATGTGATGTTAAATAATAGTTTAACATGACACCCTCACCATCCACAGCCTCAAGGGAGGGGTTCCAAGACACATATAGACTGTGGATACCTGAAACTAAATAGTAGTAAACTATATAATTTGACTCTACCTAGACTGGAAGCATACCATAGAATTGCACTATAAGACCTACAGAAGTTCACAAACTCTTTTGGGAGAAGAGCATGGGTAAGTGTATACTGAATCGGTCATACTGTAATCTTGATTTCAGTAGGTTCTTCAGTTGAGCCCCTTATGTCTATGAAAGGCTACTAAGGTGACATTATTTTCAAAAAGGAAAGTGCTCCAGATGCACACCTTTAATGTCAACTGCACAGCATCTGCACCTCAATGCACAAGAGGGAGGTTATGCAGCAGTTTCTGGTTGCTTTGAAAAAATAGTCCAGCAATTGAGTGTTAACCTTTGCAGCTGTGAAGGAATGGTTTAAAAATAAACTCTGTGGTTTTGCAGCTATATGGCTATGTAGGTGTCCTGTTAAAAATAATAAAAACAAAAGATATAACTTTCCAGCCCAGAAATCCCACGAAAATCTGTCTGAGAAAGAATAAGGAAAAAAACATTTATGGGAGCGATGAGAACTATTATAATTGTATATTATATATTACATGTAATATTACTATTCATATTGCAATATAGTGGTATAGTGCAATATAGTAATATAGAATGCTTATATTGTGCTATGCTAATAATATAATTTATTGTATGTACATAAAACTTGTAAACTGCCCTGAGTCCCCTTCGGCGTGAGAAGGGTGGGATAAAAATGTCGCTAATAATAATAATAATAATAATAATAATAATAATAATAATAATAATAATATCACATTTCTGTTTTAGGTTGCCTTTTTCTGAAGGGATTCACAGCTGTATTGTTTTGTTTTGTTTGTTTGTTTTGTTTTTTGCTTTAAAAATCTTTATAAAACCTATAATGATTTTCTGCTTGCAAATCCAAACCAAATCCTTGGTAGAGACGAGTCAGGAAAGGGAGGCAGTGAAAGATATGGAGGTGAGGGGGAAGATGCAAAACAGGTTATGTAGCTCTAAAGCCACTCCCATCAGGATGAATTATAACACTACTAGGTTGGAACAGAAATGACTGGTAGTGGAAAGAATATCTGATCAGTGAAAGTAGTTCAAGGGAAAAGAGTATTGAAAAAGAACCAACATCAGGACTGTAGGTTGATAAAAGCACTATTGAATGTTACAGTTCTGAGATAAATTGCTAATATAGGTGGGTCCTTAGTTATCTTTGTTGTTTCAAGAGAGCTCAGGAGACTAAACTGCTAAAAATTGTTCCCTCAAAACCACTTGGGTCTATGCAACTGCTATACTCTTGGTCAGAATGTTTATACTCAGGTCAGAGTTGCTCAGAATCAGGGCTGGTTCATCATTGAAGCCGTTGAAGCCGTGGCTTGGGGCGCAGCCCTTGGGAGGCGCTCTCTAGGCAGCGACGGCGGTGGCGACCATTGGGTTGCTCATGGCGGAATGAAGAGATCTGCGAGATCTCATGAAATATCGTGAGATTTCTGCGAGATTTCATGAAATCTCGCGAGAAAGCAAGGCCTTCTTGGAGGCCTTCGTAGTTCCACAGCTGGAGAGCGCGTCGCTGCCGCCAATAAGTTGGGGGGCGTAATTTCGGGGGGGGGGGCACGGCCCTAGGTTTGCTTACATAGTGAAAAAACCTAGGGCCACTCCTGCTCAGAATAAATAAGCATTAGAAAAACTGACCATAAAAATACATTTTGGGACCTAGAGATTTCTAGAAAATCTACAGGTCACCTAGCATGACTGGAAGAAGTTGATCATAGAATCACAGCAAAAACATTTTACACAAATCCACAAAAGTTAGAACGGCAAATGTGGAGGTCCCAAAATCGGGAAGAAAATTGAAATACAGAACACTTTGGATCCCAAGTATTTCTCAATTTGTACTGTTCTGAGATTTCCTTAAACCAGTTTTGCTCCTTTTATGACACATAAAATGTTTTAATCCCCAGCAATCCCAGTTTGTAAATGTGGAGCAGATTCTAGGCAGCCTTCCTTGTCCACCCAGCTGAATAATTAGCACATGTGCATGGTGCAGGAGCACATCTAATATGACAGTACCTTGATGGGTCTCTCTGTTACTGCCTCTCGACTCTGGAACACCCTTCCCAGGGAGACTGGAATGGTCCCCTTCCCGTTGGTTCTTCCACTAGCAGGCACCTTCCACCTTTCTATTTAGTCAGTCTTTTAATGAAGAAAGCTATTAATGAAGAATGTTTTTAAGAATAACCAAGGGGGGTGTGCGTGCTGTGTAATGTTTAATGATGTTATGTGGTTTTAATTACTTGTTTTAAACAATTCTATGTGTAATTCTAATTCAATGTTTATATGTTGTAGGTTTGAATTGTAATTTGAATTGTTAGTGTTGTGATCCGCGTTGAGTCTAATTCAAGACAGGAAATCAGGATATTAAATACAACGATTACTACTAATAATAAAACCTTTCCTGTGAGTGGTTGTTACTAGAGATGGGCCCATAATTTGTTTCATATGTTTCATCCGTGTTTTTGTTTCATGCCGTTCATTCGTTTAGCACAATATGACAGACCACCTCCCCAAACGGAAGAAGCAGTGAAACGAAAGGAAAGTGGGAATGGTAACCATTTGGTCGCCTGATTTTTGTCCCATTGGCGGCAATGGGCGGGCTTCCCATGCTCCCCTTCCCCTCAATTTTAGGGCTAGAGGGTCTCACCATTTCACTGATCCTCAGGCTCTCTCCAGCATTCATTTGAGTTGTCAGGGTTGGTGAGGTAAACCCCTGTCTCTGAATCTGGATATGCAAAATGCACATTGATGCTGTTTTTGCAACCCTTGGCTCGTCTTCAGGCTCCATTATCTTTTTACAATGGTAGCAAGGTCCCTCTGTACTTTTCAACACACAGGGGAAGAATATGTGTGTGTGGCTTCCATGCCAAAAGCGCCTGTGACTGCCAGGGCTTGCAGCTGAGCGCAGCGCAGAGTGGCTCTTAGGCACTTGGCCCTCAGCATTCGCCTGCAAGTCCTGGCAGTCGCAGGCTCCTTGAGTGTGTGTGTGACCTGCAGGCCCAAGAGCTTTTTCAGACAAAAGATGAAACAGCTCATTCTTAAAGGCTCCCATTTCCAGAAGCAGTGCTCAAAAACGAAAATGGGGCCATACAAATGAAACAAACAGAAACGGATAGCAATTCTGTACAAAAGCACAAGACTAGTTGTTACCTGTGCTTGCACTTTTGCCCTTGAAGATTTGGAGAATTTGTGTCCCTTGGCATTTTGTTGGTTCTTAAGGTACTCTCTGTCTCAAATCTGTATGGTGCCTGAGTAGGTGGATGGCTAAGTGAAGAAGTATGAGAAAACTCTGGTTGATGGCCTAATTGTACTACTATGCTCTATATCTTATTATTTCTGACACATACAGCCCTACCCCTTTGCAAAAGCAAAACATAAAAATAAAAAAATTCAAAACTCAAGAAATCAGAATTTTCCTCATAGCCTTGGGTTAAGAAACATGCTAAGCTGCATAGGAACGATATCTGTACCTAGCAGAATTCAGTGCAATATGAGCTTGTGGTAGAAAACAGAAGAGAAATCCTCAGTACACTCTTGTAAGGTTAAAAAGGTAGACTTTTATTTTTCTCAAGAAAGACATCTTGGATAGAAAAGGAAACAAGAGAAGATCACCTATATTTAGAGGAAGAACCCCAAAACTTGTTCTCATGTGTGTTAGCCATCCTAAGGAAGGAGCCTCATGAATCCTCTCTTCTTGTGACATAAAAGACTAAGGGCCCTTCCAGACAGGCCCTAAAACCCGTGATGGGTTACGGGTTTACCTGAGGCATCCAAATTGCAGTTTCTCAAGTCGCTCCCGACATGAAAAAAATATTTTAGTATACTACCATCTCTCAATGATTAAGTGATCTAAACATTTTTAGAGCCAAAGGTTGCCTACCCCTTTCATACAGTATGTGTTCCAAATATATGAAATAAAGGAAGCAAACACAGACTCCATAACTCACACAATATGGTAAATGAAATGCATAGTAACTATGTCTTTGAACAAAAATGGGAAGATAAATCTTTTTTGAACCACAATTTCCAATATATTACAAACAGGAATTCTGGGAAGTTCAAAGATTACCTCTACCAACTTTTGATCTGAGGGGACAAAGCAATAATTCAACCTTTTTTTACACTGCCATATAATCCAGATTATCAAAGTAGATAATCCACATTATATGCTTTGAACTGGATTATGAGTCTACGCTGCCATATCACTGCCATATAATCCAATTCAAAGCAGATAATCTGGATTCAGAAACTGCATTATATGACAGTGCAGATCAGCCTTAGTACTATATGGACAACAGCTGAGGTATCTGTAAAGCAAGCATTATTCTTCCATGTAGCTCCTACAGAGCCAGAGTTTGAGATTACAGTATTCCCTCACTTATCGCAGGGGTTACGTTCCAAGACCATCTACGATAAGTGAAAATCCGTGAAGTAGGGACACTATATTTATTCTATGTGTGGAGTAGAGCAAACCACAGACCACTTACTCTCCCTTTGCCCAAAGCAAAAACCCGCAAAACAGCAAAAATACCACGATAAATGGTGTACATTAATATTTATTTATTTTATTTTTTTCATGTCAAGAGCGACTTGAGAAACTGGAAGTCACTTCTGGTGTGAGAGAATTGGCCGTCTGCGAGGACGTTGCCCAGGGGACGCCCAGATGTTTTGATGTTTTTACCATCCTTTTGGGAGGCTTCTCTCATGTCCCTGCATGGAGCTGGAGCTGATAGAGGGAGCTCATCCGCTCTCTCTCCGGGTGGAATTCGAACCTGGCAACCTTCAGGTCAGCAACCTAACCTTCAAGTTACAAGGCTTTAATCCACTATGCCACCGGAGACTCCATTAATATTTACTAATATTTAATATTTATTGAAAACCCATGAACAGCGAGGGTGCGAAAAGTGAACCGCGAAATAGCGAGGGAACATTGTATTCAGCAAGTTCTTTCCTATGTTGTCTCTTTGTACAGCTACTCTAAGCAAAGCACTATAATGTACTGTCAAACTCCAGTCCGGAAACACAAGCTTTCAGCAGATTCAGACAGCTTTATTCAGAAAACAGAGTTGATAATCACAATACATAGTTGTTGTTCCATGGGCTTTCAGCCTATTCACCAACAGTCCACAACATGCTGTCTTCCTGGGCCTTACCCCTCCTTCTCCCTCTTAGCAGGTGTCTCACAGGAATGACCATGGCCACTCCAAGCTCGGTTTTCCTCCCTTACACATAATACCCCAAGCTGTGAATGAAAAATAATTCCTCTTTCCCTTACACATATTACTTCAAGCTGTGAATGAAAATAATTCCTCTCTCCAGTATCACCAGCTGTGTAGCACATCTCATCATTCAATATTACAAAGAACAAACAAAAGAATGACAAGATTATGACAAGCACCAAGAATGGCATTGCTTAGTTTTTAAAATATAGTTTTCAATATGTTCTGTTTCCATATAGTGATCTTCTTAAATGTGGCTACAAATATCATTAGGAAGCAATTAGTTACAGAAAGCTAATTGCCTCAAACTCATACAAATCTGGATGTAAATGCACAAAGACATCAGATCTTGGAAACCAATAATGGTTACTAGTAAAAGGTAAAGGTTTCCCCCGACATTAAGTCTAGTTGTGTCCGACTCTGGGGGTTGGTGCTCATCTCCATTTCTAAACCAAAGCGCAGGCATTGCGTAGGCACCTCCAAGGTCATGTGGCCACCATGACTGCATTGAGTGCCGTTACTTTCCCGCCGGGGTGGTACTTATTGATCTACTCCCATTTGCATGTTTTCAAACTGTTAGGTTGGCAGAAGCTAGGGCTAACTGAGGGAGCTCACCCTGCTCCCTGGATTCGAACCACTGGCCTTTTGGTCAGTAAGTTCAGCAGCTCAGCAGTTTAACCACTCCAAGGGTTCTACCATAATAATATAATAATAACTTTATTCTTATATCCTGCCCCATCTCCCCGAAGGGACTCGGGGTGGTTTACATGGGGAACAAGCTGAGTGGAACAAAAAATTAAAATACATCACCATAAAATACATTTGAATTACAAAGCATTAACTGTTGGGGATTGTGTATGATAGATGGAAGCTCTTACGTGTGCCTGTGAGCCCAGGGACACCCTGCATAATGATGCACCACTTAGGTTTGCAGAAAAAATAACACAAAAACTTTTACTGAATCCAAAAGATCAACAGAACAATGGTATTTACAATAGTCCTTCTGTTTGCTTACAGAAATCAGCAGTTAATAGGCAATCATTCCTTAGCCCATGCAGGGCCGGCCCTAGGTAATTTTCAAGTGTAGGCGAACAGAATTTTGCCCCCCCCCCAAAAAAAACCAATCACTGAAAAATAAAAGTGCTGGATAAGCAAAAATGTTGGATAATAAGGAGGGATTAAGGAAAAGCCTATTAAACATCAAATTACATTATGATTTTACAAATTAAGCACCAAAACATCATGTTTTACAACAAATCAACAGAAAAAGCAGTTCAATACATAGTAATGTTATGTAGGAATTACTGTATTAGCGAATTTAGCACCAAACATTGAACTGGGATATAGGGCAGTGTGGACTCAGATAACCCAGTTCAAACAGCTATTGTGGGTTATTCTGCTTTGATATTCTGGGTGATATGGCTGTGTGGAAGAGCACTGAAGGTTCTTCCACATAGCCATATAACCCAGAATATCAAGGCAGATAATCCACAATTAAAAGGCCACCGAAAGGGAATCTGGCCCCTGGTATTTAAAACACTCTAAAATCAAGACAGTAAATAAAGAATACCACTCAGAAAACAGGAATTCCAGACAGGAAACAATCAGGGCCAACTAACACCTCCAAACAACGGATTCCCCCAGACAGGCTTTGAAGTTGCAAAGCCATTCAATGCTAAACAAGGTGGCCACTTCAACATTCACACTTGTCCCAAGGACTGACATTCCACATACAGTAGAGTCACACTTATCCAAGCTAAATGGGCCGGCAGAACCTTGGATAAGCGAATATCTTGGATAATAAGGAGGGATTAAGGAAAAGCCGATTAAATGTCACATTTCGTTATGATTTTACAAATTAAGCACCAGAACATCATGTTTTGCAACAAATCCACAGAAAAATCAGTTCAATACACGTTATTGGTAATCTACTCGCCTGCTCGTGCCTCGGCTCCTTCGCCACACCAGGGCCGGCAGCACCAGTGCCCCGCATGGCGAAGGAGCAAGCGAGCGGGTGAAGGGGAAGGGCCTTTGTGGCCCTCCTCCTTCACTCACCCGCCCATGCCTCGACTCCTTCACCACGCCGAGGCCGGCAGCACCAGCGCCCGGCATTGCGAAGGAGCGAGCGAGCGGGTGAAGAGGGAGGGCCTTTGCGGCCCTCCTCCTTCACTCGCCCACCTGTGCCTCGGCTCCTTCACCACGCCAGGGCCAGCAGCACCAGCGCCCAGTGTGGCGAAGGAGTGAGTGAGTGGGAGAAGGGGGCCTTTGCGTCCCTCCTCCTTCACTCGCCCGCCTTTGACTCGGCTACTTCGCCACGCCGGGGCTGGCAGCGCCAGGGCCCGGCGTAGCAAAGGAGTGAGCAAGCGGGTGAAGGGGGAGGGCCTTTGCAGCTCTGTTCCTTCACTCACCTGCCCATGCCTCGGTTCCACTTCCGGCGAGGCAGCAAACAAGGCCTCAGAAATAGTCAGGCCTCTCTCTGAGTACAGAGCCATCTTCTTTCAGTACTCAGAAGACTCTCTCTCTCTCTCTCAATCACTCTTTCTCTCTCTCACACACAGACACACACAGAGAGACACACAGAAATCTGTTCAAACTGGTCCTCCAGCAGCAGGATAGCAACAGTTACAAAACCAATTCCCAGGTACTTGCAAACTCAGCCAATTGGCAACATGTATTTGGCTTTCCAGTTAACACACATATAGTATCTTTGTATACCATGACATTAACCACATAAAAACATCATAAAAACATTAACCATGGTTGATACTTGGATGGGAGGCAGCCGAATACTACTACCACCTGTTGTAGGTTATACTTCAGGCCAGATCTACACTGCCCTATATCTCCAGATCTAATTCCAGATTTTCTGCTTTGACCTGTATTACATGAGTGTTCACTGCCAGATAATCTGGGATAAGCAGATAATCTGGGATCAGTTCCTGGGATACAGGTCAGTTTAGATAATAATAATAATAATAATAATAATAATAATAATAATAATAATAATAATAATAATAATAATTTTATTTTTATACCCCGCCCCATCTCCCCGAAGGGACTCGGGGTGGCTTACATGGGGCCTTGCCTGATAAAACAATCAAATATCAAAACACAGCAATAAAACAGTTATCCAATAAAAACATCAATTACAGTAAAAACAATCGTTAAAATCAACATAAAACATACAATATTAACACTGGAGACTAGCCTAAGGCCCCTTCTATACTGCCCTATACCCCAGATTATCTGTTTATCTCAGATTATATGGCAGTGGAGACACATAATCCAGATCTAAGCAGATAATATGACTCAGATCCTGGGATATAGCGCAGTGTAGATCCAGCCTAAGGGTCCTTCCAGACATGACTCAGGATGTCATCATACTTGACTTCTGGAAGTGTCATACAATGCTTCCACTCTATCTGGAAGATGGATGGGCACGTTGCCCATCACACAATGCAGAGGAACTTCCTATGGAGGGCCCGTTTGTCGCTTCAGTCTCAACACAGAGGTCTTCCCATCATTTTGATGCACCAGGAGCTTCTGATGCACCCAGACCCCTCAAGTTAGTTTAGGGAATAAATGAGGGGAGGGGTCTGGGAGTGGAGGAGTCCCTCCCACTCCTTTGTGCTCCAAGAGCTCAAAGAACCAAGATCACTGTGAGGATTGACCCCTGGGATCGCAAAATGCAGTCCCATGAGTTAATCCCCACAGGCTCAGCACCTCAAAAGATCTGGAGCTTTCAGCAAGTTCCAGATCTGTTGAAGTTTTTTATTAATCCAGGTTTACCTGAGGCATAATTTGGACACCTCAGATAAACATATGTCCAGTTAAGGGGTTTTGGGCCTGTATGGAAGGCAATCAAAAACTATTTATATGTACTTCTTCCCTTAGGAAACGCTATGAAATTAACGGGGCTGCTATAAGTCAACAGGTGATTTTAAGGCATATATATCTGAGTGTATGATTTTGGTTGGTAGCCTTGGAACATCAGCTCCAAGGTTGGTTTTCCAAGTGGCACAGCAGAGGCATTCTATTTGGTTTCTAATATTGGAATCCTCCTCCCATGAGCTTTTTGTCTCTATTATATAAGAAGAAGCATCTGTTGCCATTATTTGGATAAAATATCCCTGCTTCACAAAACCACAGCAAAGCAAATTATGATTACTATTGTCCGCACTATAATTGGCACAGGCTCTTCAGGATTTCAGAAAGGAATCTTTCCTGGCTCTCCAGAATCTGTTGCATGTGAAGGATGTGCTGAAACACTGCATTATATAACTTTATGAATAACTAGAAGGGCTCCATTTTTGAGTCCTGAGTGTTTATCATCATGGCAGCGATAGATGTCTTCACTCTTCATCTCTTCAAATTACAGTCATTAGGAAACACCACTTCTTTTATTTGACAATATATTTTTGTGAGGCCTGTTGCAATCTCACAGAAAACAGACTGTGCTCAGAACACATGAACGATTCCAATGCACTTGAAATACTGTCTTCTAGATGAATAGAATTGCAAAAAAATTGTCCTTTCTGATACAGATTTTGAAAGCCAGATCACACTCATTGCTTGGGCTCTTTGATGGCTGTTCAGTCAACAATGGGAATGAAAAGATCTCAGGTGTGTTTTATTTCCAAAAGTACTGATATAGGCAGGGGTGAAGGCGGGAAAGTACAAGCAACATAAAAGCAAGAACCTCTCAGTTTGTAAGAGAGAAATGCATGAGTTCAACTTTTTTATTTTAGTGAACCACCTTCCATCCAGTGGTTCTTATAGAGTTGAAAGTCAAGGCCACAGTCTGGGAATCCAGCAGGCTAGTCTTTGCGGGCTCTTCTACACTGTACAAAAACGTGAGTGGAAACGGGTTAAAATAACCTGCTTCTGCATGAATCATTTTCCATTTTTTTTGTTTTTTCACACATCCACCATGCATGGTAAAAGGAGCCTACCTGAACTTTGCACTTCCAACACTTGCTATCATAATTCTTATACATTTTTCCTAATTTTTTTCGGGGTCATGTACCATCTGTGAAAAATTTTATACTAATTTTCTTTTAGCTCTGACACATAGGTATATTTTAATTTCTTGTTCCAAATCATTTCCCATTCACTTAATTTAATTGGTTGTCCAATGTTCCTAGCCCATTTCACCATACAATTTTTAATTTCTTCTAATTGCGTTGACCATTCTAGTAATTTAATATAAATTTTTGAAATTGTCTTTTTGTTAGAAGATATTATTTTATCCCATGCATGATTCATGCAGAAACACAAATTATATTGGATAAGAAATTTCCTTTAAAACCTGAATATTATTTATTAGGAATAACTGATACAAATACGAATTTTGATTTAAATGGTATTTTATTTACATATTGTGTTACAGCTGCAAGAATTATTTTTGCTAAGCAATGGAAAAATGAGGACATTCCGAAGAAAGATAGTTGGTTGAACAAACTAAGAGAAATACGGGACATGGACAAACTTACTTTTCTTCTGAAAGAGTCAAGAGGAAAATATGTTAGAGAAACGAATTGGAAAAAATTGAAGAATACTTTAATAAATACTGAATATAAGATAAAGAACCTGTAAAAAGAAATGGGTATATACAGTGACCTATTGTAAAAGTTTAGGTAGGGAAGTGAACTTCCCATGTGAAAAGGTTTCCTGTTACTTCCTTTATTACTTTATGTAAATCTTTATATTCCCTTTCCCCCCTTGTCCCTTAATCTTACCCTTCCCCCCTTTTCCCTCTTGTAATCCCTAGTTTTTAGTTTTATATTGGCTCCCCAAAACCCCTACCCCTTTTTCCTTAGCCCCCTTCTCTCCTCACCTTCCTCCGATGTTATATGCGTGTACTGTATATGAAAAATACTCAATAAATTTTTTAAAAAATAAAATAAAATAAATAACCTGCTTCTGCTCACTTTCTCACCCACAACCCAAAACCTGGGCTTTCTCTTCGGGGTGGCTACATGATATCCTGATTGAAATCTGTATAGCATAAAGCCCCCCCGAAGCCCCCCCAGGAAAAACCTATTGAAAAGCGTCCCTGGCAGCCATTAAGCCTCTTCTCATGTTCTCCTGAGTTGAGGAAATGACACCTGAAAGTTGAGTAAAATGACATCCCTCTCCTCATGTGTCATTTCCTCCACTCAGGAGTGTCGCACCCATCAATTGTTCTAAATTCTAAATTTGCAAACCCCTTTCTTCGGAAGCTTTGCCCTCTGGTTAAGGAGAATACCCAACACAAACTGTCTCTTTAACAAAGAAAAGATTTATATAAAGGTATTTACAAATACAGCAGAGTCCTTGGATTTTTCAGCTGCTTCCACACAATGAATAGTAAACAATAAAGTCTTTATCTTCAGCAAGATGCCACAGTTTTGCTCTTCAGACGTTACAGCAACAATACACCTCCGGCAACTCCAACTTGGACAAATCAGCTCCAGCAACTCCAGCTCAGCATTCAACCTCAAGCTCCAAACTTAAACCTTCAACCTGAAGCACCAACCTCCAACCTCGGGTAACATAATGTACTTAGTCTCTATTAGTAGTACTCTATCTCTAGCAGGTGGCTTGATTGTTGCTAGCCATACAGTAATTGGTCGTGATCCTTACAATCACTTACCCATTTTCACTTAAGAAATGATATAAAACTCTGACAAGGAGGATGTGAGTAAAGGTTTAATGGCTGCCAGGGACCTTTTTCAATAGTTTTAGGTGGGAAATTTGGGGCTTGGGGGGGAGAGGGTGGGCACCCTCTTGCACCTTTGGGCTCCAGGAGACCAAAAGTGCGAGATGGCGGTGTGGATTGATTTCTGGGAAACGCGTGATGCATCATTAGATCCGGATCTTTCATTAAGATCCAGATCTAATCAGGTATTGGTTGTCGTATTTAGGCATTGAATGTTTGCCTTTTTGTGATTGCAAGCCACCCCGAGTCTCTTCAGGGAGATAGGGAGGAATATAAATTATTGACACAACGACGTTGTATGACACAGCAAACAAGATAGATATGCTGGATTTCGTTTCACAAAATCACAAGTCGAACACTTCCCAAGTGTCTAGGACTGTGTGATGTATTTTCGGATGATGCGTGCAGATCCCAGTAAGGTGGCCTTTTGCAGTTGGCAGATCGTAATTTTGTCAATGTCTATTGTTTCCAAATGCCGGCTGAGATCTTTTGGCACGGCACCCAGTGTGCCCATCACCACCGGGACCACCTGTACTGGTTTCTGCCAGAGTCTTTGAAGTTCAGTCTTGAGGTCCTGATAGTGGCTGAGTTTTTCCTGTTGTTTTTCGTCGACGTGACTGTCACCTGGGATGGCGACATCAATGATCCAAACCTTTTTCTTTTCCACAACTGTGAATTCTGGTGTGTTGTGTTCCAGAACTTTGTCAGTCTGGATTCAAAAGTCCCACAGTATCTTTGCGTGTTCATTTTCCATTTGCAGGTTTGTGATCCCATCAGTTCTTTATTGCTGGGAGGTGGTACTTGAGGCATAAGTTCCAATGAATCATTTGGGCCACATAGTTGTGCCTCTGTTTGTAGTCTGTATAATTTTCTTATAGCAGCCAAGGAGATGATCATAGCCAGGTCTTCTCCTTATCAGCTTTTCCTTCAATTTTGTCAAGGAACTTTCCATGCAATGTTTTGTTGTGCCAGCTGTCAGCTCTAGTTTGTAGTGCGGTTTTCTTGTACTGGTTTTTTGTCTGCTGTGCTTTGAGGAGTTTCTGATTTTTGACTTCAATCAATGCAGGTTCTTCACTTTGCTTTACATATTCTGCCAGGCCATGTTCTTCTTCTTTGACGATTTGTTTTACTTGCAAAAGTCCTCTGCCAACAGATCTTCGAGGCAGATATAGCAGGTCAACATCACTGCGAGGGTGCAGTGAATGATGAATGGTCGTGAGTTTTCTTGTTTTTCTGTCCAAATTGCCCAGTTCTGCCTGTGTCCAATTTATAATGCCAGCATTATATCTTATGACAGGTATGGACCAGGTGTTTATGGTCTTGGTGGTGTTGCCTCCATTGAGCTTGCTTTTGAGAATTTTTCTGACCCTTTGTGTGTATTCTTTGCTGACCACAGTTTTCACATGTTTATGCTTGATGTTGTCCAGCTGTAATATGCCCAGATATTTATAGACCTCTGGCTGGTGACACTTCGCCGTTTGGCCATTAGGCATATTTATGCCCTCGCTTTCAATGATTTTTCCCTTCTTCAATGCCACTGTTGCACATTTGTCCAAACCAACCCCCCCCCCCCCCCCCGGTAGGTGCCACCTTGTCGTAGTGGTGGTGGTGGTGGGGCTTAACTGTTCCAAGGACGCTGAGAGCTGTGCTGGCGGGATTGTAACTACCGGCAGGTCCAACCAAGCCAGAGAGGTCTCAGCTGAGGAGTGGAACTAAGAGCACCTAAGCCATTAGTATTATAGAGAATCAAACCAAAACAAAGTCTATACTGGCTCGGTCGTTGCCCAGGATAAAAAGGACCATGGTGGACGCTGCCGATTCTGGATATCTATTGACAAGTGGGCTATAGAATCAAAATACAAATGAACAGTCACAGAAGCGGCAGAAATATACAATGCCAGAAAACCGCACAATTATTATTGTTGTTGTTGTTGTTATTTAATTGATACTGAGTAAATCATGGAAACTTGGTTTACTCAACATTAATTCGCTTTTACTGGAGGCATCATTTGGACGCCTCCGATATAACCAAGACAGGGCTTGAATTAAAGGTCTGTCTGCAAAGGCCCTGGGATATAGGAAGGAATGTTTATTTATTTATTTATTTGCTTGCTTCACTTACATACTGCTTTTCTCACCCCAGGTGGGGGACTCAAAGTGGTTTTCAAACACATTATGACAAAATTCAATGCCTACATAAAACAATAATGACATACAACTATCAATTAAATCATAAAATGCAATAACATTAAACATTAAAACATGGAATTAAAACATATTAATGTAAACATTAAAATCACAATTCGAAAATTGTAGTCCAATGCCATTCCAATATAAATCTCTATTGCACATAATCTCTGATCATTCCTTTTATTGCTTATTGCCCGAAGCCTTGGTTCTATAGCCAAGTTTTTACTTTTTTCTGAAGGCTAGAAGGAGGCTGCTGATCTAATATTGCTGGGGAGGGAGTTCCACAGTCGAGGAGCCACCACTGAGAAGGCCCTGTCTCTCGTCACCACCAGTTGCGCCTGTGAAGGAGGTGAGGCCGAGAACAGGCCCCCCCTCCAGACGATCTTCACCTCCGAGGTGGTTCATAGAGGGAGATACGTTTGGACAGATAACCTGGACCAGAACCGTTTAGGGTTTTATAGGCTAAGGCTAGCACTTTGAATTGTGCTCAGTAGCAGACTGGCAGCCAGTGGAGCTGGCATAACAGGGGGTATTTGTGCTCCCTGTACCCCGCTCCAGTGAGCAATCTGGCTGCTGCCCATTGGACCAATTGAAGTTTCCAAACAGTCTTCAAAGGCAACCCCACATAGAGTGTATTGCAGTAGTCTATACGGGATGTAACCAGGCCATGGCCAATCTGACTTCCCAAGGTACGGGTGCAGCTGGCACACAAGCTTCAATTGTGCAAAAACTCCCCTGGGCACTGCCGAAATTTGGGGTTCCAGGCTCAGTGATGAATACAGGATCATGTTGTTCTCTTGATTTAAATCCCTGGATTGTTCATGTGACAGTAAGCAAGGACTAGCCACTACCCTTGTTTCAACCATTTTATCTGCCAAAACAGGACACAGAGTAAGTGGGTGGCATTTTCCATTCATCTAATAATTAAGCCATTTGTTTCTACTATATTGACAGTACACGTAGTGTTATATAGTTTTGTCCTTTAAGGGAGTGGTATCGATTTGTGTTTTCTTGGCTATACCAGTTGATATAAATATTGCATACCATCCAATGTTTCACACATGAAAACTAGGAGTAGTATAGTTGGAATTAGAGATGTACAAAGAAATGGCCAAATTTGCTGATATAATAAATGTTGCAGGGTATTGAAAACAAACAGAAGTGATAAAAAGTTTCAGAAGGATATCCAGCTTTAGATTAAGATAATGGGTTTTAAAATAGTAATTGAATATTCAATTAAAACAAGTGTAAATAAGTGTAAATAGTTAAATAAACCAAGTGATGCATATTATGGCAAAAAGTGAAAATCCCAACTTTGCATATATTTGATGTGATGTGTCTTGGCAGCAGCTGACCAAAGGGTCTGGGTTTGTAGTTGATATATCTGTGAAAATGTCAACCTAGCGTGTGTCTGTGTTGTTGTTATATGCCTCTAAATTGATTTTGACTTAAAGAGGCTCTCTTCTAGGATTTTAAAGAAAGATTTATTCAGTTTGCCACTGTTTTTCTCTAAGGCTGAAACTGTTGTGACTTGCCAGAGCTCACCGAGTGGGTTTTTATGGCTGAGTAGGGGATCCAAACCCTAATCTCTTGCTGGCTCTAATGTGTGGTTGTTGGGATTTTTTAAAGAGCAAATTGCAAGGATTTTTAGATAATTACAAAAGGAATCTTTTGGGAAATGGCATTCATAGCCTTTTGAAAAAACACATTTGGAAATCATAACTTTTTAGAAAAGCAAGACCTTTCAGAGAAGAGCCAAAAATCCTTTGGAGTCGAATCTTCTCTTGTAGTATAGTAAAGGTAAAGGTTTCCCCTGATGTTAAGTCCAGTCATGTCTGACTCTGGGAGTTGGTGCTCATCTCCATTTCTAAGCCAAAGAACTGGCGTTGTCCATAGACACCTCCAATATCACGTGGCCGGCATGACTGCATGGAGTGCCGTTGTGGTATACAACCAGATGTAAACTGAATATCTAGTTAATAATAATATAGATCAGAAGAATAATATAGACTGAATAACTTGTTATCTCTGATTTGTTATAAAAACAGAGATTTACCAGTGCATAAAAAACAGCAGTTTCAAAAGTGTTTTTAGTTCCCAAAATACTATCCCATAAAACAATTTGGTTTATATCATGCATTCAAGAGACAAAAATGTAGTAGACTTTGATAAAAATAACATATTTGGTTTACTCACAACCTTCATGTGTTCAGCATACATAGGTACAAAACTTATCAGTCCAGTTTCAGATATATTTGAGATAATTCTCTGTGCCATCCGAACAGGACATCTCTTACAGCCAAACAGCACTCAAGTTTGTGACCTGAGGTCTGAAGTAATCTCTAGTCTGAAGTAGTCTGCAGTCTGCTGTAGTAGTCTGTTTGTAGTAGCGTGAAGTGATCATGTCGTCTGCGACACCTTTTATAACTTCTCAGGAACCATAGTGTAAAGGAAGCTGCATACCAGAACATACATACAAACAGTAAGCAACAGGATTATAGATAAATATTACTAGAGAAGGCTTGAAGAAGGTTGTCACTTTCAACAGAATCAGAAATCAGAATCAGAATCAGAAATAAAAGAGCCAATACATTTTTATTATTGTGTATTTTCAAATTCTTTCTGACTTACGGGGACCCAAAGCAACCCTATGACAAGGTTTTCTTGACAAAAATATTTTTCAGAAAGAGTTTAACTTTGCATTCCCCAGAGTCCCCTTCTATATTGTCATATAATCCAGATTATCAAAGCAGATAATGCACATTATCTGCATTGAACTGGATTATATGAGATAATCTGGATTTTATATGGTAGTGTAGGAGGAGCCTAAGATGACTAAAACTGAAATTTTAATGTTAGTGAGACTAAAGGCTCATGCATAACATATTAACATACAATGAAGTTTTTATGAAAATTTTAATTGTGTCAGAAGCAAATTGAGAATATACAGCAACTCGCTTCTGGTGTGAGAGAATCGGCCATCTACAGAGACGTTGCCCAGGGAACGCCCAGATGTGTCATCATCCTATGGGAGGCTTTTCTCATGTCCCCGCAAGGAAGCTAGAGCTGACAGACAGGAGGTCACCTCATCTCAAAAATATTGTGTACAACAAGGAGAGCTGTCCAGGATGATGCTAGTCTCTATTTCATTGGAAATTTTTAACTTAGAATTGGATGAGTATTTCTCAGTAATTTGTAGTGGTAGAGAGGTGGACTAAATAACACTTTAAAAAGGAATTGAAATGAGAAGGAAATATAATCTGATACATTTCAGGACAGAAAAAGAAATGCACTTGAGGATGGGAATAAAATAAAGCTGGTGCTGGGGACTGCTAACAAATAGGGCAACAGAACTGTTGTTTGAATACTTTAAAACAAAATAAACCAAGACCTACAATAATAAATACCAGAACCTCCTAACATATTGCCTGTCTGGAAGAAATACATTCCAAGAGCTACCTGATTGAGCTTTGCTGGATTTTAGCTATGACTTTCACTTCTCATAGTGCCCCAGAGCAACTGTAGATCAAGATATCATGGAGAATAAAATGGGAGACCTAGGGCAAACATTAGCAGTTGAGCCCCGCAGATGTGTTGGAATCCAGCCAGCTGTCCAAAGATGCCAGGAGCCCATATGACACGCAGAAGAATCATGCCTTACCATTTTGACTATTAAAAAGGATTTCAGTTTCTTTTTAATCATCATTAATTGTCTCCAACTGCTCTCTCTCGCTCTCCTTAAATGTGTTCTACATTCTTTGCGCTTGTACAAAAGCACTTGTCTATTTTTGCTGCTCAGCTTCATGAGAATGGATTCGCAATCTATCTAATTTTTGAAACATTATCTCCCGTCAGGGCCTATTATAAAGCTACTGTGAATCAATAATTCAAAAACAAAAGGTTTTAAAACCTAGCATGCTCAACACTCTTGCGTAGCTTTCCGTACAACCACATCCAGATTGCCAAGTGCCTCTTCCTTTTAAAGCAGCATTTCTATTTGTTCAAACTGAATATTTTAAAGCATAAATATAACAGTCCTGGCAGCCCAGTTCTGTAAACGAACGTTCACATGAAAATAAGGTCCCACTGTGTTTGCTCATATTTACTCCCAGCATATTATTCAAAGGACTGCAGGCTGAGACATCTTGAACTGATATCTTAGTCTAGAGAGAAAGAATAATCTTTCAAGTAACTGGAAGTGGTTTGGAAAATGTTCTTTCCCCTAAAGTGTAACATGCACAGTTCTTTGCCATCTCTGGTTAAATAGCTTTTGTAGGGTTTTGAAACAACACAAAAACCTGGGAAAAATGTTTGCCAAGAGTGATTTATTTCCATAAAAGTGAGTTATTTGCTTGCAAGAATATCATGGGGGACCTTATCAAAAGTCTTACTAAATTAAAATATATTACATTCATAGGTAAAAGTAAAGATTTTCCCCTGACATTAAATCTAGCCATGTCCGACTCTGTGGGTTGGTGCTTATCTTCATTTCTAAGACGAAGAGCCTGCGTTGTCCATAGATGCCTCTAAGATCATGTGGCCAGCATATGACGTGTTGTTACATTCATAGATCTCTCTAATTTATGGATCCATAACTCTGTAAAAAAGAGAGGTAATATTAGTTTGACATTACTTGTTTTTGATAAAGCAATGCCTGTTCTTAGTAATCACAGCATCCCTTTCTAAATTTGCATATAATAGCTGTTGAATGATCCATACCATTTAGGGTATTGGCATCAAAGTGACGGACTGGTTGGTAACAGTTCTTTTCCCCTCTTTTTGAAGATGGGGACAACATTTGCCCTGGTCCAATCTGTTGGGACCTCTCCTGTCCTCCAAGAATTTTCAAAGATCATTGACAATGGCTCTGAAAGTATATCTGCAAATTCGTTTAGCAGACTGTATCTGCTGGTGGACACTTGAACCAATTTAGAGTAGGCACTCCTTTATTATCTTTTGCACATTCAAGAGTGACAAGCTCCACTGATGACTGGTGTCTGAATGAAAACAAGACACAACTTTATTGGTTGGAACTGTTAAGGGTTGACACCCCACTGTTGTATCCTGGCAAACATCAGCTGAGCTTTCTAAGTGCTCGGAGGATGAGGAAGGGGATGATGGGTTGCAACCGGTAATGTCTGAGTAGTCTGTGGAAGATAGCAGGGACTTGGAGAGAGATGTTTTGGAATCTCCAGGCTGTTCCCAAGCAATGAGAGAAAGTGACATCAGTTCCCATGAGAATAAGCCAGAGTGGCCTTCAGAGGAGAATGTGGGAGACAAAGGTTTTTCCAGATCAAGTCACCTTGAAATTGGGAGGCAGAATGTAAGACAAAGATAAACTCATTTTTCTCAGAGGCTTGGAGACAAGGAGAGAAAAAGCAGGTGTGTACGAAGTGACGTCATGGGAGGGATTGTGGTGGTTTCTGGGCTCTCAGGCCTTTTGTAAAAAACGGCTCCCAGTTTCTAGTTCCTGGTTCCTGTATTTCAAGATTCTTGGTTTGATTCCTGTTTATGACTTCATGTTCTTGGAGGTTTTGCCTTTCTTGTATTCCGTTTTCATGTTTATGGATATAACTTTCATATTCTGCTTGAGGATTCTGTTGCTTTGTGTTAACTCAAGTTTCTGTAGATTGCTTTGTGATGCCTTGGTTCAAAAGCTGATGAACTCTTGATCTTGCTGGGAGTTATTTTTTGTACTTTTGCTGCTTCCTTTTGACTTGCCTTTTTCTTTTTATACTTATTCATTAGTAAACTTTTACTTACTGGATTATCTGATCATTGTGTGGTGTTGGGTGAAAAGGTGTTACAGGGCTACAGTGCAACACCCAAACCGGTCACAGATCCAAGTACAGTAGAGTCTCACTTATCCAACACTCGCTTATCCAACATTCTGGATTATCCAATGCATTTTTGTAGTCAATGTTTTCAATACATCATGATATTTTGGTGCTAAATTCGTAAATACAGTAATTACTACATAGCATTACTGTGTATTGAACTACTTTTTCTGTCAAATTTGTTGTATAACATGATGTTTTGGTGCTTAATTTGTAAAATCATAAACTAATTTGATGTTTAATAGGCTTTTCCTTAATGCCTCCTTATTATCCAACATATTCGCTTATCCAACGTTCTACCGGCCCGTTTATGTTGGATAAGTGAGGCTCTACTGTATCAACAAACCCGCATGTTGATAGATGAGCCAGAACAGGTCTGATCCAGAAAACTGTGGGATGTCCTGAGAGGTCTATGGGCACCCAACACCATGTGGTCCTGTATTTTCTCTCAAGGGGTGTTTGCTTTAATTATGGTAGTGGTTCAAGTAGCTTGTCCAAACAACTAGCAAACGGGAGACACATGAGCTGAGCCTAAAGAGTCCAAGGTCAAAGATGCCAAGACAACAAGTCTATTTGAGGCTGAGTCAGAAGAATAATAATAGCAGGTCCACATCCTGGCGTTTCGCCCACAGGAAAGAATGCTTCTGGTACATGGCCATACAGCCCAGAAAACTCACAACAATCCAGTGATTCTGGCCATCAAAGCCTTTGACAACACATTGAAAGTTTTTATGTTTTCTTGAACAAAGAATATTGCTCTGTATTTCAGGAGATTCTAATAAATAACTGTTAAAGACATACATGGTGTTATCTACACCAATAGGAGCCCCTGTGGCCTAGTGGATTAAAGCCTTGTGACTTGAAGGTTGGGTTGCTGACCTGAAGGCTGCCAGGTTCGAATCCTACCCGGGGAGAGCACAGATGAGCTCCCTCTATCAGCTCCAGCTCCATGCGGGGATATGAGAGAAGCCTCCCACAAGGATGGTAAAAACATTAAAACATCCGGGCGTCCCCGGGCAACATCCTTGCAGACGGTCAATTCTCTCAATTGCTCCTGACACGAAAAAAAAAATCTCCACCAATAAAATAATCCACTTGCAATTAAAAGAATTCTGATTTGGAGCTGCCTCAGATTCCCTCCCTTAGTGCCTGATCTACTTTTAATAAACTGTAGTGACATTGTATTGATGGACAAATTTCGGCTGGGACTGCTTTCTTTCTGTTTCACTTGGGTCTGCCACCAATGAGACCAATGGTGACAGGGTAGATCAGTGCCTTGACTGTTGAAAAGACAAAATGAATAGTGCCTTTTTCTTTTGGGTCACCAAAGTACCATGACTGAATTCCCTGCCAAGCATGTCTTCTGCAGAGTCCTGTTCGCAAAGTCAGCAGTAAGGAGCAGAACAGTTGGCTTTCTTACCATTGATCTCATGGCTGACTACAGAGCAAGCGGCCTTGCAAGTAGGGCTCTACCAGGAAGGTGCTTAGCAGAGAAGAAAATGGCAGTGATCCTGTGTCCCGAAGAGAAAGATACAGTCTATTTTTCCTTTCCAATGGCGAGGGCCCTGATCTACTGTTAAAATGATTGTATATTGTATGTGCCTACAGTACCAGAATATAAGTAGGTAAGGATTTTTTTTCAGGTGTAGCTAACTTCTGTGTAATGGTGTTTATCACATTCAAAGGACATAACACACCAAAAGTTTTCTCTACTTTTCATCTGGACAAAAGAGAGAGAGAGTTCAAGTACAAAATTAACTCTCACATACATGAATATCATACTACCAAATACAGTTGTGAGGTTTTTTTTTAGTTTTTATTTATCTGCTTTCATTAGTTCTACACATTGATTTTGCTTCTGGTGTCACACTGTATTAATCCTAGAGTAGATGCACCCTGTGTTTAAGAACAACAACAATAACAAAAACACTCTGCTGTACCACCATTAAAGAGAAAATTATGTGCCTGTGCATCTGCAAGGTGTGTCTTTGTAGAGAAAGAGTGATTATATGAGACTCAGAATAGTTGTGTGGGAGTCAGAGAGCATGGGTTTCTAAATGATGTGGCACAGAGAATATTATGTAATTCTGAGCAAGCAAAAATAATGAATGCCTCTCTTCTTTTTCATCAAACAGGTATGATTTATGTGCCCAATCAGCTTTACAGAGACTGAAGACCTGATGTTCTAACAAGCTATCTCATCCAAGGAATCATTTTAGCATTTCAATGACAATGGGCTATTTTGCAGAAGGGCTATATGCCAAAAACAAACAAACAAACAAACAAACCTTATAAGATTGGCATATTAAATAGTTTCAATACAATATTTCAACATTATTAATTTATGAATTTATGGATCCAGATTTAAACATGTAATTCATAGTCTAAAGGTTGATTTTAAAAAATTCATTTAGAGAATTTTTATCCTGCTCCTCAGCTACAAAGGCACTCAGAATGGCTTACAAAATTTTAATTTGTCCTCAGGCTCATAATGTATGTAATTAATAATTATTATATAAATATTGCATAAAACATAATATTGCTGTGTCTATTTGTAAAGAAGTGTGTTTTTATTTTGATTTATAGATGTCATGTTTAATTTCGTTTTAAAAGTCATGTTTAACTATGTTTAAAAGGGTAAGTATTAGTTACCAGTGCGTGGGGGATGGTAACCAGCTCAGCATTCTGAGGCAGGTTACCATAGTAACAAGGGCGGAGCCAACCGCTGTTTGAAGGAAAAAGGAGGGAATGTTTTAAAAAACAGTTTAGTCTGTGATTTTTAGTCACAGGGAAGACACTGGTTCCAGGTTAGGGATACCAGGGAAACTCGGATCTCTAGTGGTGTTGAATTAAGCAAGTTAGGTGACTTGTTTAGATTTATTTGTAGAGTCTGAGTAGTAAGGGGAAGTAATCCCAGTTAGATCCAAAGTGATCAGTTAATAACTTTGCAACTATTATCTAAGTGCCTTTAAAGAAGTTACTGTAACCACTAAGCTTATTTTTTTGTTCTTCCATATCAAAGTCTCTGTCACATATATTCAAAACTAAGTTACGATACCATCTAAAGAAGAATAAAGAAGATAAATTCCCCTCTGCCTGAGTTCTCCACAAATTGGTGGCAGTGGTTAAATAAAACATATTTAAAATGGTGGCAGCGGATATAGTTAAATATAATTGATAAAAAGATTCCTCCTCCACCCCACATCACCACACTATTTGACTTTCCCCTCACACTGAGTACCCAGTAGAATCATAGTTGAAGGTAGTGTAGTGGATAACAGGGACTGCGGATAAGAGGATCCGTGCCTGGCAAACATGTGCTAAACTGAATGGGTCAGAACAGAACAACAATTCACCAGGTTGAAAACAAGCCACAGAGGTTTAATTCAATTCAATCAAAAGTACACGCAGGATGCTTCAAAATGTATAAGCATAAACATACAGAGCAAAGTCAGACATCTTATACACTTTGACAGTTATTCAAACCTCTTGCTCCTGCTCAAAGAGGGGTGGCTTATCTCCCTTTGCTGGGGAAAGGCTGAGGATTGGTCAGGTGAAGAACCATCAACTGATGTGACACCTTCCCGAGAGGAGGCGCAACCCGAAGATACAATGTCAATGAAATGTTAATAAGCCTCTGATTAGCTCAACTGTCCAGTTCCATGTTGAACAAAGATGAGAGTTTCAGGAACCAAAGGTGCAAGTTTCCAGGAACAAAAGCGATGATTTTAGGCAATCAAGGGCTTGGTTGTCAATAAAAGAGTTAATGAATGCACATACTCTAAGCCTCTGTTTCTGCAGGTAGCAATCTCTCAGCTTTAGGTGAAACATCTACTTATGCAAACAGTCTTGGGCTAATCCGGGCTGACACGGAGAGTCACCTATCTTGGCATATACATAAACAATGGATCCAATGATTATCTGGCTTGGAAAACTGCCAGAAAGGTTTGTTCAACCTTCCTCTTCCCAAGAGATTATCTTGGCAGGGTCACTGAGAGTTGGCTGTCTCTGGGCTACATCTTGCTGCATTTTATACATTTTATAAATAACAAATAGACACATTACACAATTGAAATATACAACTTATACAGAAAGTTGTGAAAAATAGAATTTATTAAAGGGTTTGAACAATAAAAGTCTTGAGGGCAGGGTGAAGTTGCTGCTGGTCCACTCCCGGTCTCCAAATGCCTCAAACTTGCTAAAGTTCAGAAAGGTTAAAAAAAAGAGAGGAAAAAATAATATATTTATTATGGAAACCTGGTGAACTATGAATCTTCTGTTTGTGTGTGTAAGTGAGTAAGTGTGATCATGGCTCGACAACAGTAGTTCTCATTAAAATATATTTAATAATAGTATGCATGAGTGGAAATCTGTGTGCATTGAACCATGAAATAGAGGCAAAGGTGCATCTATTTCAGCTACTCATGTGGACAGTTTGGGATTTCTGGATAAGTATACTTTGACTTGTATATACATTTCAACACAAGAGAAGGTAGTTGATATATGCATGCACACACAATTACCGTATATACTCAAAGATAAGCTGAGTTTTTCAGTCCTTTTTATGAGCTGAAAAAGCCTCCCTCGGCTAATAATCGGGTCAAGGTCAAGCCGAGCAGAGGAGCCTGAAGGCCATTTCTGGCATTATATGATATATTTCTCTCCTCCCTTATCAGTGTGTTTACTTTTCCAAAGCCTCCCTCGCTCTTAACCAAGAGAATGTTATGAAAAGGGAAAGAAGCCCTTGCAAGTCATTAAGAATAATATATATATATATATATATATACCCATTAATCTTATCAAATATTTTCCCCTGAAATATTTGTTAATCTCTGCTACAGGCATTTTCCCCTGCAAGCCTTTGCAATCCCTATGTACCTAAATATTTGTATCTATATACATTAATTTTATATATGAATGTTCCCCTCATCTGTTTGCAAGTCTTTGCAAATCCCATATACACATAGATATCTAGAGATTTCCATGTACCTGTATATCTGTATCTATGTGTATACATTATTTTTATACATGAATTTTCTCCTCACATATTTCCAAGTCTTTGCAAATCCTATGCAGATATAATTATCTATAAATAGATTCTAGATAAATATATATGAATATAGGGCTTGCAAATATTGCAGAGGAATTGCACACACACATACATATAGAGATGTCTAGATAGATATAAACAGATATATAGGGCTTACAAATATTGCAGGAGGGAAATGCACATATATAGAGAGAGGATTTGCAAACTTTTCAGGGGAAAATGCATATGTGAAATTAGTATATATAATTATAGATCTATATCTAGCTCTGCATTGTTTATGTAGGCATTGAATGTTTGCCTGTTACTATGTTGGAAGCTGGCCTGAGTCCCCATGGGGAGATAGGGCAGGGTACAAATGAAGTTTTTATTATTATTATTATTATTATTATTATTATTATTATTATTATTATGTTATTGTTACTACCATATTGCTTTTGTTGACCCTACTTTTCCACTTACAGAGCTAGTTTACTGTTTTTCTTTGAAATACGGTAAATATTCAAAAGCATTTAATCTACTGATGCCTCAATTAATATAATATTATTGGTATCTATTTTTATTTTGAAATTTACCAGTACCATTTCCCACCCTTGGCTTATATTCGAGTCAATACGTTTTCCCAGTTTTTTGTGGTAAAATTAGGTGCCTCGGCTTATATTTGGGTTGGCTTATATTTGAGTATATACGGTACATAATTCCCTTTTCTCCTTTCCTTCTTCTATGTTTTACTTCTACCGAATAGTTATTGAAAACGCTCAAGAAAACACATATTTTAAAGCATGGACTACAAATGGGAAGAGATCCAAGTTGAATTCCCATTCGGCTATAAAGTTTAAGAGGTGAGTTTGACCCCATCACAATCTATCAACCTACTCCACAGATATGAAAACTAGTGGGAAAATGCCACTTTCTTAGATTTACATTTAAAGAAACCCCTAACATCAATTATATGTACATTAAAAGGGGAACATTTATTTTTGTTTTGCCGGTTCTAACTTGGCATTTAAATTTATGTTACTTTATTGCAATGAAAATATTTTTAAAATGCAGGCAAAAAATCATATCTACGTTTCCTACCCATTTGGCCCGTTTTTAATTTGAGAGGGAGGAAAATGTTATAAATTGGGGAAAACCCTATTTTTACTCACCTATACACTAGTAGAAAAGAATGAGTAGCATTCAAAAAAGAAATATACAAATAAGAAGGGTGCATTGTAAATCACAGTAGCACCAGTTCAATCTTTACCCTCTGTTAACCATACCCAAATGAGTGCTCTGCAGACTCAAATCTTCTTGCCCCTCTATTCTGTTTTTTGTTGGCCACCACATTTACCAATACAGCTCTGCCCATTGCTTGCTTCTGAAAGAAAAACTTGGAAGGTGCAAAGAAAGAGAACAATGTTGTAAATGCAAGCACTATTACCATATAATTCTACAGGAAAATACCAAATCTATATATATATATATAAATGTAATGTTCATTTTACAATGGAGTGAACAACAAAACCACTGAACCAAATCGCACCAAATTTGGCCCCCAAAGACATAGTCATCCAAAATATGTCTTTCAATAAAAAACCTAGAAAAATAGTCCAAATTACAGAGGATGAGGAAGAGCCTTTTCCCCCCTAACTGCCAGTTAGAAAGGTAGGCTCTGCTGCCTGTAGCCCCCCCCCCACTGCCTTTAGGCTCCGCCCCTTCGTATCCTAGCAATTCCCTCAGCCAAAATGGCGCCCAGGGCAGAGGCAGAGTGCACTTAGGTCTGTTCCACACTGCCTATAAAATACAAATTATCTGATTTGAACTTGATTATATGACAGTGTAGACTCAAGGTCCTTCCACACAGCTATATTACCCATTTATAAACTTATATTATCTGCTTTGAATTGGATTATCCTGAGTCCACACTGCCATATAATCCACTTCAGTGTGGATTTTATACAGCTGTGTAGAAGGGGCCTCATATAATCCACTTCTAAACAGTTAATGTGACGGCGCGAGTGGCGCCATTTATATGTCAAACTATAAGTTTCAAGATTTGAATTGCTGTATCATGCCTGATTTTGCCCTTACCCTGTAAATGTAGTTGGATTGGTTATTTATATCTGTCAATCAATGTTGTTTGTACCTGTTATATTGCTCACTCAGCAAAACTGTTTGGCTCCACCTCTTCCTGGAGTAGGACTGTGTTTCCTCCTTTTCATTCCACTCTATTGGATGGACGTGAAAGAGAGGCTTGGCTCTGAAAGCCCTTCAAAAGTTACCTCTCAGCACCAATTCTGAGGTTCTTACCCTTGGGACTCACACTTCATGTTCTAGGCCAACCTGAACAACGTTGAGGAGTCTCAAGCGCCTTCACATCAGTCCTTTGGCAACAGAGGAAGACTCTTGTCTTCAGACATAGGTCATTGGACTGAGGCTGAGTTTGCTCCGGCATTCACAGCCAGAGAAAGAGGGATCTGGACAAGCTTCATGGACTTAAACAATCAAAGACTGTAATGTATATTTTCTTTTACCCCCTTTGTGAAGAATAAACCCAGTTTTTGAGTTAACTACAGTGTTTTGGTCCTTGGGAGTTCCAGTTTCCCTAAAGGAGGGCAAGAAGCAATCCCCTGGGGAAAGATGTCACGTCCATGCCTCTTTCACTAAGAGTTTACAGCCCCAGGCGCGACGGCACAGTGCTGAGAGGACCCTTCTTTTCCAGCAGTGCTGAGAGAAGCCTTCTTTTCCAGAAGTACTGAGAGAGAAGCCTTCTTTTCCAGAACTGCTGAAAGAAGCCTTCCAGAAGTGCTAAGAAGGGAAAAGAAGGAGTGAAAGGGCATTAAATTTGCCAAGCCCATAGTCTCCTAAAGATAAAGAAGTCAAAGGAAGCCCAGCCTTCAAAAAATTGAGATATTTACAAGCTTTCCTGCTCTTTTGCATCTCAAGCCACCAGCAAATTGCTACATTCAGCTCTTGTAGCTGCAGCAAGTTCAAGCCTTCTGCAAAGTGGATACATTTGCTAGAAGCCTAGCCTTTGCAAAATTGATACATTTGCTAGGTTTCCCGCCTTTTTTTTTGCATCTCAAGCAGCAAATTGATACATCCAGCTCTTGTAGCTGCAGCAAGCTCAAGCCTTCTGCAAAGTGGATACATTTGCTAGGAGCCTAGCCTTTGCAAAATTGAAACATTTGTTAAGTTTCCCGCCTTTTCTGTTTCTCAAGCCAGCAAATCGCTACATTCAGCTCTTGCAACTGCAGCAAAATCCAGGTTTCTGCAAAGTAGATACATTTCTCCAGAAGTCAGCCTTTGCAGACCAACCAAGCCTCTTCCAGAACCCAGTTTGCAAAGCAATAAATTCCAACCTTCTGTAGTTCCTGCCATTTCTTCAGAGCCTGCTGCAAGTTTATGAAAGCCCAGGCTTAACTTCCCAGTTAAGCAGCTGTTTTAATTGTCTTGTTTAAAGTATTGCATTGCCCTTTTGTGTGCCTTTAGTTGTATAGTTATATAGTATTGCATTTTTGTACTGTTTGAAACTTGGGATAAGTTTCCTTTTGAATTTCATAATGGCAAGTCATAGCAATAAGATTTTGCAAACAAGGGTCAAATCCCCCCTTGTAGAAGGTGCAGAAGAAAGGGTTCAAGGCTCCCCATGTGTAAGCCTTAGATCCAGTCTGCTCAAGATTCCATCCAATGATGCTAGCCTTAAATCCAAGCATTCATCTAGGCATAGCAGTTCCTCCCAATCCACACACTCATTCATCAGTACTTCTTCCAAAGCAGCCCACTACAACAGAGAGGCTGTCCGTTTGAAAATTAGAAAAGAGGTTTTAGAAGCAGAGGCGTCTGCAGAAATGGCTAGGCAAGACTTTGCCTTCAATGAAGAGGAACTCCTCCTTCAACAGGCTAAAGCCAAGCAGAAACTGCTTCTAGCTCAGGCTAGGGCCCAGCAAGAAGCTGATCTAGCGCAGGCTAGGGCCCAACAAGAAGCTGACCTAGCACAGGCCAGGGCCCAGAGAGAAATAGAGCTTGCAATGGCTGAAGCCAAGCAAGATGAGCTGCAACGGGATCTAGATCTGCTTCAAGTAAAAAGAGACACAGCACAAAAGATAGTCAGAGCTAACGTTCTAGCCAAAGCCCTATCACAGGAACTAACCCAAGAAAACCTTAGTTTCCTGCCAACACAAGAGCCTACAGCAAAGGTTTCAGCACACCTGCAACTGGCACCACCTGTAGTGCAGAGTCATATCTCCTTTTGCCACCTTGAAGATCGCTCACCTGTTCCAGTGTTCGTGACTTCAAGGCCAGCCCATTACTCAGAAGTACAGCAAAGCATGGCCGGGAGAGTGCCATCTCTGTCAGAGTCCATCCCTGCACTTAGGCCTCAGAGATACCACCTGTCTACTTGGGAACGAAAGGATGACGTCTTTCAGCAACATCCAGATGTCCATTCAGATTGGCAAGGCATGGCCGGGAGTGAACCACCACATTCATCCCTGCATACCAAGTCAATTCTCCCATCGCTGAAGATAAAAGCTTCAGAGGTGCTGCCTGCCAGCAATCTGCTGAATCCAGCATCGCCTACCATCGCAACAAGATGTGTTCAACCAAAGAACATTGAGTTTGTCACGCCACATCACACTCCTCAGATGTACCCTTACACACTGGAGTCTCAATTGGGTTCCCTCTTGAGAAATCCAAGAAGAGACATCAGAGACAAAGGCGTCCAGAAATTCACTGACCGACCAGATGACTACCTTCTGTGGAAAATCACCTTCATGAGGGCCATTCGAGATTTCAAGCTAGAAGCAGATGAAGAACTGTCCCTTCTTATGGCGTGGCTTGGACCCAGCTCAGCCGAGCAAGTAAAAAGACTTTATGCTGCTCATGTAGCAGACCCCCAAAGAGCTTTGTCCACAGCGTGGTCTCGCTTGGACCAGCGCTTCGGTGCGAGCACTGAGATAGAAGCATCCCTCATGGATCGACTCAACAGGTTCCCATCACTGAAGATGAAAGATTGCAAACAGCTTTGGGACTTTAGTGATCTTTTACTAGAGCTAGCTTCAGCCAAAGGAAATCCAGAGCTGCCAGGTTTAGCATGTCTGGACCAGCACACGTCTCAGAGTGCCATCCTCTGCAAACTTCCTTTTCCTCTTCGAGAAGCTTGGGGGAAACAGGTGTTCAAGTACAAAGAGGAGAATGCAAATGTATACCCGCCCTTCACCTTTTTGGTGGATTTCGTCACTAGAGCAGCCCGTGAGAGGAATGACCCTCAAACAGGTCTTCTCGCTTTGTACCAAGACCTAAAGTCTGAAAAGACCTCCAAAGAAGACAAAGCCCAGGGCAAAGATCTTAGAAGGAACCTGAGTGTCAAGATGACAGACGCAACTCCTGCAGCTTCTGCTCAACCAGTCAGCAACAACACCATATCCTGTCCCATTCATCAAAGGCCACACAGCCTAGCTGAATGCAGAGAGTTCGCAAAGAAGCCTTACAAAGAACGAATCCAACTAGTTCAAAAGGCCAAGGTGTGCTTTAGATGCTGCGGCGCCACTATTCACTTCTCCAAGGACTGCAAAGAAAAGGTTAAATGCCAACACTGCAACAGCATCAAGCATTGCTCTGCAATGCACAACTTCGATTCCCCTCAATTCAAAGCAAAGTCAAATTCTCCTGCCAAAGAAGAAACCAAAGAAGACCAAAAGCCTACAGAACCTCAGGTAGCCCTCAAGGCTCCTGCGGTTGCCTGCACCAAGCTTTGTCAAAATAGCCACAAGCCCAGGATTTGCCACCCAATCTGCCTGGCAGAGGTGTATCCAGACAAGCAGCCGTGGAATAAGAAAAGGGTCTACGTCGCTTTGGATGCCCAAAGTGACCCATCTCTTGCAACCCCAGAGTTCTTCGACATGTTCAACCTTCATACCGAGACAATAGATTACACCATATCCACTTGTTCTGGAAAGAATAAGATGAATGGCAGAGTTGCAACAAAGTTCAAAATCTCACCTGTCGGACAAAAGGCCAGGTACGATCTTCCTGACCTTATAGAATGCAGCCTGATTCCCAGGAACAAAGAACAGATAGCCACGAAGGAGGTGGTACAAGCCCATCCTCATCTCAAAGGTATTCAAGATCTAATTCCAGCTTTGGACTTGGAAACAGACATCGTCATGCTTATCGGTGCAGATTGTCCCACACTGTTCCGTGTTAGCAACCAGATTGAAGGTCCTAAGGGATCACCCATGGCCCAGCAGTTGCCTTTAGGATGGACGGTGTTAGGCCCAGTCTGCCTGAACAAGATGTTCCAGCCTGTCACTAAAAGGCCTTCACTAATGCAAGGATGTGCCAGCCACATCTCAGTTTGCTGCCAGGGAGTAATGCCAGATTACTCTCCCATCATCGAAGTCACAGAGAGAGATGAGCAAACAGCCTTCTCTAAAAATGATCAGAAGTTTCTTGAGATGATGAACAACCAAGTCACTCAAGACCCTGAAGGTAATTGGATAGCACCTTTACCTTTCAAGCCGGAAAGACCATCTCTACCCAACAACAGAGATGTTGCCCTTCATCGTCTCCTGTCCTTAAGAAGAAGGATGCTAAAGGATCCGAAGGTGAAGACCCAGATCACCCAGTTTGTGGAAGACCTCTTCAGAAGCAACTACGCTGAACCAGCCAGCATGTGTGTGAAGAGAGAAGAGCAGTGGTTCCTGCCATACCACAAAGTGACTCATCCTCAGAAACCTGACGAAGTCCGTATTGTTTTTGACGCTAGTGCAGATGGCCAAGACTTATCAAGGCAAGGTTTAAATCCAGCCAAGTTTGAAAGATTTTCAAAATGGACTAGACTTCAGGCAGCCATTGCCAGGCTCATACATTACATCACTACAAAAAACAGTGGTGCAATTCAGCCCCAAGATCTTTCGAAAGCCTCAACAGTCATCCTGAGATCCACTCAAAGACAGTGTTTTTCAGAAGAAATAGCTTGTTTAGAAAGAAAAGCATCCTTGCCCAAAAATAGTTGTTTAAAGGACTTGAACCCCTTCCTGGACAATGAGGGTCTCCTTAGGGTTGGAGGTAGACTAAAGAGAGCAAAGATTAGATCCTGTGTTGAAAATCCTGTTATTTTGCCACACCATAGCCACATAGCTCTGCTGTTGACACAGCATTTCCACACAAAAGTCAAACACCAAGGAAGGTCAATTACTCAGTCTGCCCTAAGAAACTATGGGTTTTGGATTGTTAGGTGCCAACGTAAAGGTTGGGGATTTGGTGTTACTTAAACAAAAAGATGCTCCTAGACACCAATGGGCTAAGGGTATTGTGTCAAAATTATATCCTAGTCCTGACAATAGAGTGCGCAAGGCCCAGGTTAAGGTCGTCTCTAACGAAAAGGTTTCTTTGTTTGACAGGCCTATCAGCGACATGGTTGTGTTATTTTCAGAAGACATACAGTCTTAAAGTTATTAGAGTTAAAGGTATTTAACTCCATTTTGTTTAGATTTCCGAAAGTCCGGAAATCTAGGCCGGGAGTGTGACGGCGCGAGTGGCGCCATTTATATGTCAAACTATAAGTTTCAAGATTTGAATTGCTGTATCATGCCTGATTTTGCCCTTACCCTGTAAATGTAGTTGGATTGGTTATTTATATCTGTCAATCAATGTTGTTTGTACCTGTTATATTGCTCACTCAGCAAAACTGTTTGGCTCCACCTCTTCCTGGAGTAGGACTGTGTTTCCTCCTTTTCATTCCACTCTATTGGATGGACGTGAAAGAGAGGCTTGGCTCTGAAAGCCCTTCAAAAGTTACCTCTCAGCACCAATTCTGAGGTTCTTACCCTTGGGACTCACACTTCATGTTCTAGGCCAACCTGAACAACGTTGAGGAGTCTCAAGCGCCTTCACATCAGTCCTTTGGCAACAGAGGAAGACTCTTGTCTTCAGACATAGGTCATTGGACTGAGGCTGAGTTTGCTCCGGCATTCACAGCCAGAGAAAGAGGGATCTGGACAAGCTTCATGGACTTAAACAATCAAAGACTGTAATGTATATTTTCTTTTACCCCCTTTGTGAAGAATAAACCCAGTTTTTGAGTTAACTACAGTGTTTTGGTCCTTGGGAGTTCCAGTTTCCCTAAAGGAGGGCAAGAAGCAATCCCCTGGGGAAAGATGTCACGTCCATGCCTCTTTCACTAAGAGTTTACAGCCCCAGGCGCGACGGCACAATGCCATATAATCCACTTCAGTGTGGATTTTATACAGCTGTGTAGGAGGGGCCTCATATAATCCACTTCTAAACAGTTAATATAAGATTATAAATATAATATGAAATAATTACTGTGGTATAATAATACAGAACAATATAATCTCTAAAACCAGGGTAGTAAATAAAGAGCAACACTCTGAAAGTAGGGAAATTGGGAATTCCAGAAAGGAAACAATCAGGGCCAGCTAACACTTCCCAAGAAAGGATTCCCCCAGGCAGGAAGCAGACAGGCTTTGAAGCTGCAAGGCCATTACATGCTAATCAAAGTGCCTAATTGCAGCATTCATACCTGCCACACCGAGACTATTAATTGCTATTCAAACTGGCCAACCAAGGATTCCACAAAGTAGAAAGCAGCCAGGCTTGCAAGGAGCAAGGCTATTCAGTGCTTTTCAACCTAGCCAACCACGATTTCCCCTAGGTGAAAAGTCCCTAGGCTTTGAAGCCATGAGGCTACTCTGTCCCATTCAACCTGGCCTAGCAAGGGTGCCCTATGTAGAAAGCGGCCAGGCTTTTAAGCTGCAAGACTATTTAGTGCAATTTAATCTGGCCAAACAATGATTCCCCTACAAAGGAAGTAGCCAGGCTTCAAAGCGGCTCTTTGATTGAGGGTGCTACTCCAGCTACTCCAGAAAACAGCCAGGCTTTGAGGCTGCAAGACTATTCACTGCTATTCCACCTGGCCAACAAATGATTCCCATAAGGCACAGCAATGTGTGGCTGGGCAAAGCTAGTTACATATAGAATCATAGAATTGGAAGAGACCACATGGGCCATTCAGTCCAAAGGGTATTTTATGGCTCTCTCAAACATAGTTTAATGGAACGTCCTAATCTCTTGCCTAGCTCTTTTCAAAGGATTACTGTACAAATATTCAAAGATCAGCAGTTAGTCCAGAATAGCAATTCTCAAGCTGGGTTCCCTGGAAGCCCAGGGTTCTGCAAAGGGTTGTCACGGATTCTGTGAGAAGATTATGCATAATGGCAGTAGAAAAAAAATTGTAGATTTTTATTCTAGAAACATTAAAATTTGTATGGTACCTCACATGGGAATACAAGATCATTTAAAAGAAAACCTACAGGATGACATAGACAAAAGGATTGTTTGGGATGGAGGAAAAGTGGTTATACGAGGCCTTTTGATTCAACAAAATTCTATTTGGTTCAAAAGGAAAAACAAAATATGATTAGAGATCCTAACTAAGATTAGAGACAAAGAAAAAGAATCAGAGAACAACAAATGAGATAATAAAAAGGAAACACAAGAGCTGACCAATTTAAAACAACAAAATGAATTGATAATTTCAAACAAACTGGAAAGGAAAATTATGTACAACACACACTATTTTTGAATGCAAATAAACCAGGGAAACTGTTAGTTTTGCAATTGAAGGCATGTAAGAAACAGCAACTAATGATAAAAGTAAGTAATAAAGGAGAAACCATTATGGAGATGCAGAGTATCTATAAGATATTTGAGGAGTATTATAGAAATTTATATAAAGATAATCAGCCAAACTTTTAGAGGAAATGAAGGCAGAATTAGATAAACAAATTACATTGGAGAAGTCAGGTAGAGCAATTGATAAACAAAGCACCTGGCCCAGACAGGCTTTCTGCTATATACTATAAAATATATAAAGAAGAACCGGCTTCAGTTCTTCAGTATGAACCAAGTGCTCCAGAATGGAGAATCTCGGATTTGTGGCCATAGGCTACCATAGTTCTAGCTCCACAGTAATGTCAATAGGGTGGGTCATCCAAACATCAAACTGAATTTCTGAGGAAACTTCAGGGCAAAAAGCAAGTGTTTTACATTAGATTAAAGTCTTCAGGCACAAAAAACCCACATTCTGAGCAAATTGTCAAGAACATTGTGTGTCATAGTAGCTACGAGGTATGATTTTTTTTGTCATCGCAGACAAGCTCTAGATCTCTTTCCTCATATGTATGAAGCAAAGTATTCTTTGTACACTGCAAAAACATTACAAGATGTTGATTGACAATCATGTGATAAATAGGAAGGATGATCTTATGTGAATCATCTTAAAGTCTTTGAAGAGTGAGATAAATCTGACATGAGGGATGCAAAGGGTAAAACTTGGCCTTAGCCTACATACCTCTTTCCATAGAAGCTCCTAGTACTCTCTGAAAGCCAGCTCCTGAAAGTCAATGAGCTTAAGAGTAGGCATTCAGTGCAGTCCAGGGACAGAAGTTAAAAATAGGAAGGTCTCATACTCAGGTGGATGCTGTTCAGGATCACTTGTGGATGTCTTCGCACCTCTGATCTAGTTTTGCATGTAAACCTTTCTCCGGTGATACGAAAGCAACATCGCAATTCTGTGAGGGGTTAAATCAGTGGTTCCCAAACTTATTTGACCTACCGCCCCCTTTCCAGAAAAAATATGACTCAGTGCCCCCTGGAAAGGAGGGCATGGCTTAGAGGGGTGGGTGTGGCTCCTGCTCAAGAGGGCGGGGCTGAGCTTCTTCCCTTGTCCATGATGCAGGGCTGGGAGGGGGAGGTGGAGGTGGGCGGGGCCAGAAATGGGCGGCCAGGACTGGGATGGGCGGAGTTACGAGCTCTGAGGCAGGGCTGAGCTTCTATCCCTGTCCTGTGGCACATTTCCAGGACATAGGGGGCGGGGCTAGAGGAGGGGGGCCTCTTCCCAAGTGTCTGATGGGGCTGAAGCTCTATACCCTGCCCCGTGCTCTAACAAGCGCCTCAGGGGAGGTATACAGAGGCTCAGCCCTGTCTTGCGCTCTTGGGAAGAGGCCCCGCCCCCACCCCAGCTCCACCCTTTAGTCCTAATAGGCCTCTCAGGAGAAGTATAGAGGCTCAGCCCTGTCTCGGGCTCTTGGAAGGAGGCCTCGTCCCCTTCCCTAGCTCCACCCTCTGTGTCCTAACAGGAACCTCAGGAGAGGTATAAATTCTCAGCCCTGTCTTAGGCTCTTGGGAAGAAGCCACACCCATTCCTCTAGCTTCTCCCCCTGTGTCCTAACAGGTGCCTCAGGTGCTCAGCCCTGTCTATTGGGAAGAAGCCCCTCCCCTGGCCCCGCCCCCATCTCCTAATAGGTGCCATCACCTCCCCCCTGGATCGCTGCAATGCCCACCAGGGGGCGGTAGCGCCCACTTTGGGAATCACTGGGTTAAATCTTAAGACGTACATATCCAAGATTATAAAATGAATATAATGGTCAAGGATGAATTTAAATTTAGTTTCTCCACATATAAGTCAACTGCATCACATGGGTCATAATGAAACTAACTGGCACTGTTCAACATATGCTATGTGTCTTAGCAGAAGTAGAAACCCAGGATATTAGAATATAGCCAACATGGCTATTGTGTATAAAAAAAGAATTATCAGAAGAAATAATAGGTAAAGGTTGTCCCCTGACATTAAGTCTAGTCATGTCCGACTGTGGGGGTTGGCGTTCATCTCCATTTCTAAACCAAAGAACCGTCATTGTCAGTAGATGCCTCCAAGGTCATGTGGCCAGCATGACTGCAAGGAGCGCCATTACCTTCCCGCTGGAGTAGTACCTATTGATCTACTCACATTGGTATGTTTTCGAACTGCTAGGTTGGTAGAAGCTGAGGCTAACAGTGAGAGCTCATCACGTTCCTCGGATTCGAATTGCCGATCTTTCAGTCAGCAAGTTCAGCAGCTTAGCGGTTTAATCTGCTGCACCAGTGGGGGTTCCAGAAGAAATAATAGAAATGATAAAAACTTGAATCTTGTTTTACTTGAGGAAATTAATAACATTCTTATAAAAAACATATTAACATAAAAAAACACAACTCAGAGAAATACGATTTGGAAAATAAAAACCTATTGGCTACGTTTGTATTGAGCCTTTCAAAGTCAGAGAATTTTGTAGGAAAATGAACAAAGTAGACAATAGATAGAAACCACTATATAATGTGTATGTAATAGCTCGACATGCAAGAGCTCCGTTTGTAAGGCATAGAGTAAATGATACAATAATATTAAAGGTCTGCTGTGAACATTAGGTTTCACAGTAGCAAATATGACATGTAACCTGTATGACACTCAGCAAGTTCCCATTGCGTTGTCTATAAAGGTGCAAATGGCAAGTCAGGAGTCCTTTCAGCAGGCCACACTATTACATTTTCACCTGAAAATTGGCTGAGAAAAGCTCCTAGAAATGAACAGAAGTCCTAGTTTTTCATCTGATTTATGAATGCTCTGGAGTATTTGAAGTGACTTGGGGATTCGGAGTTCAATAACAAGGAAACTGCTATATTTTGAGGCAATTTTCCACCCAAAACATTAATTTATGGGTGTTCAGGGTGCTTGGAGAGTTAGGAATTAGGAGGGCAATAAAAAAGATGATTGTGTCAGTGGCTTCAACAATCTTGCTGCTTCCTTATAATGGGACTGTTGTGATTTTCCCTAAAGAGGAGGCTACGCTCTTGCCCCTACTGACAGTCATATATGGAATGAGAACTGACTGTGGTTCAGCCTGGAGTTGGCTTAGTTTTAGAACTGACTCATCCACCATTTCCATACTTGTGTCAAGAGCATCCAGTTTTCAATTGTTGTTACAATTTAAATCATGTTACACAGGGCAGTAAAACTTGAATGTTTTTATCATCCCAGAATCTAATTGTATAATTTTGATGGAAAATAAAGTTTCAATCTAGTCGGTGTATTTGTGTTGGTCCAGCATGTGACGATATAAATTAGGAGAGGACATCTTGAGGCACTCTACATATTATTGTACAGCCAACTTAGCCAGTGGTGAAAGAGGATAACTATTTCAGTCCAACAACTTCTACACCTCCACTGTTATATCTAGTCAATCTGTATTTAAGAAAAGTATTAGAAAAGACATCAAGTTTAGACCAGATTTCAGTAGTTGTGAATTTTAAGATGTTTGCCAGATCCATAATGTGGAAACGTTAGTATTTTTTAGACTACAGGTGCCAATTAAAATGTGGCTGAATAAATGTCAGATTGATTTATTTTGCATAGAAATGCTCAAAAGAGAACAGTGTATAAGTCATAGGGTGCATCTACGCTGCATAGCTTTCTATACTGCATAGCTACATAGTGTTGAATTGCATTATTCCTTTCTCAGTTCTTCAGGCTTCAGGAGGCCTCCTGGTGTGTAAAAATGATATGCCAAAAGGTAGTGAGGGGAAGGGGGGAAATATCTCCTTCCCCAGCTCCTGGCATGTCATTTCTACATGCCAGGAGACCTCCAGAGAGGCCTCATGGAAGCCTGGTAAGTTTTTATTTTATTTTAAGGGTTTTATTTTAGGAGGAATTGGGGTGGTCCCATGCCATCGTGGTCATTACCATGATGACATTGGGACAGCTGCCTGGGAAAGCCCAGGTTTTGGGAGGAAGTGCAGGGACAGCAGTGCAGGCGAAAACAGGTTACTTTTCTATAGAATTCTGAGATTTATGGTTTGGAGAATGAGTTAAGGATTTTTCTGCTCTAGAGCGGTGGCTCAAGGAGAGTATGATAGAGAACGCTAAGGGCGCTTCCAGGCAGCAATATAATGCGGGTGAAAACAGGTTACTTTAACCTGTTTACACCCGCATTACATTGCTGCCTGGAAGCGCCCTTAGCGTTCTCTATCATACTCTCCTTGAGCCACCGCTCTAGAGCAGAAAAATCCTTAACTCATTCTCCAAACCATAAATCTCAGAATTCTATAGAAAGGAACTGTGACTGTTAAAGTTGGTTCAGACTATTTCTATGTAATAGCAATTATTTGTTCAGGGTTTTGTTTTAAAAATAGAAATTAAACCATTTTTCACCGCTTATTTTCTGTAACTGGAAAGGAATTGAATAATGTTTAGTTAATATAAACAAAGTACTGTACTATGATATGATACAATGGTTTCTACAACAATTTATAACTTAAAATGAATACATTAAATTAGCAGACTGGGATAATCTAACATCACATGATTTTAGAACAATTGTCTAACAGAACTAAAATCCTGGAACTGAAGAAGTTCCATATATAATATTATATATATATAATATTTATTTATTTCTATCCTGCTTTTCTCCCCCATCAGGACTCAAAGCGGCAAACATATAAATAGCAAAGACATCACATACAATGCCAATAAACGATCCCATCATAAACCCATTTCTACCTAATAAAACAGTAAAACGCACATCAAGTATAATTAAATTCTAAACAAAAAACACAATTAAACACAGTTAAAACCTTCAATAGATTAAAAACCCCATATAGTAATTAATTTACTCAGGCCATAGTCAGGTTCATTGCTGAAAGTCAGTCTAGTTCAAATATTGCAAGCGATAGGTCTAGCATTCCTGCTTCTTTAGGGAAGGCCTGTTTACACAGGAAAGTTTGTATTTGGTTCCTCCTGAATAACAGGGAGGGAGCCATTCTAACCGAGTTAGGAAGGGGATTCCAGAGATGTGGGGCCACCATGGAAAAGGCCCCGTCTCTCTTTCATTCCCACCAGTCACACTTGGGACAGTGGTGGGATCAGGAGTAGGGCCTCTCCTGATGATCTTAGGGCTAGTGTGAGTTCATAGGAGGAGATGTGGTTGGTTAAGTAGGCTCATGTAGGCTCATATTTAGCTTATGATCTACGAAGTTTGGATCAACACTGCCATATAATGCGGTTTGGACCATGTGACTGTGTGAAGAGGTCCTTAGTTACTCAAAATGAATTCACGGACATTATCACACAAGGCTGTTGAAATGGGTTCTGCCATTACAAACCCACCTTCCCTGAGAATGAGGTACACATATGTAGCCCTTGTTGTTATCACACAAAGCTTGGTGAAACACTTTGAGAAAGTTCAGTGCGTGTTTAGATTAGTTCCAAACTGTATTATATAGCAGTGTTGATCCAACCTTAGTAAACCATAAGCTAAACATGAGTCAACAGTGGGAACAATAAACTAAAAAGCCATTGCAAGTCTAGGCTGCGTCAATAAAAGGTAAAGGTAAAGGTTTTCCCTGACGGTAAGTTCAGTCGTGACCGACTGTGGGGGTTGGTGCTCATCTCCATTTCTAATCTGAAGAGCCGGCGTTGTCCATAGACACCTCCAGGTCATGTGACCAGCATGACTGCATGGAGCGCTGTTACCTTCCCACCGGAGTGGTACCTATTGATCTACTCACATTTGCATGTTTTCGAACTGCTAGGTTGGCAGAAGCTGGGGCTAACAGCGGGCGCTCATTCTGCTCCCGGGATTTGAACCTGACCTTTTGGTCCGCAAGTTCAGCAGCTCAGTGCTTTAACACACTGTGCCACCAGGGGCTGTGTCAATAGGAAAAAAGAATTTAGATCAGTGGTTCCCAACCTTTGGACCTCCAGGTGTTTTGGACTTCAGCTCCCTCCGTTCCTAACAGCTGGTAAGCTGGCTGCGATTTCTGGGAATTGAAGTCCAAAACACCTGGAGGCCCAAAGGTTGGGAACCACTGATCTAGTTTAAGGGAATCTCACCTAGAATTCTGTGCCCAATTCTGGGCCCTGTGATTCAAAAAAGATATTGACAAGCTGGAACTTGTCCAGAGAATGGCAACCAAAATATTTAAAGGTGTGGAAGCCAAGCTGTATTAAGAGCTCTTTAGGGAGCTGGGTATGTTTAGTTTTGTTGACAGAAAATTAAAAGGTGATGTGATAGTCATTATTTAAATATTTGAAAGAATAGCATATGAAAGATGGAGCCACATCATTTTCTCCTGCTCCAGAGCCTGGGCTCCATCCACACTGCAGAATTAATGCAGTTTGACACAACTTTAAGTGCTGTTGATCAAAACTATGGAATCTTGGGAATTGTAGTTTGATGAGGCACCAGGACTCCTTGACAGAGAGGGCTAAAAGCCTTGTGAAACTACAACTCCCATGACTGAGCCAGAACATGGAACAATTGATTCAAATTATAGGAAAAGGAATACTACTTAAACATTAGGAAGAACTTCCTATAAATAAGAGCTGTTTGGCAGTGGAATATGCTGTTGCCTTGGATTGTGGTCTTCTCTGCAAGTTTGTAAGCAGAGGCTGGATGACCTTCCATTAGGAGAGCTTTGATTGTGCTTCTCCTGCATGGCAGGGGTTGTACTGGATGGCACTAATGATTCTATGATTCTATGAGCTGTGATTCTATGTTCCCAGAATCCTGCAGCTAGAATGGCTAATATATGTGCTAGTTTTGATAACATTTTCAAATATTGCTTCTTTGTGCTTAGTTTAACATTTCTTCTCAGAGCATCCAGACTGACAGAAGGAAACTCTCTATTGGTTTGCGTTTTGATTTTGAGATTCAATGTGCACATTCATTTCATCTTTATATAAAGTGCTGCTATGTAGAGAATAGTTTTATGGAAATGAGGCTCTGACAAATTTAATTTCTCTTTCTCTTTCTTTCTTTCTTTCTTTTCAGGAGGCTGCAGGACTGCATGATAAATACAACTAAATCGACACATCAGATTGAAAACCTATCCGGTCCAAATGTACCTGTATTCTACAGGAAGGTTTATGAAATAATAAAACTTCAAATCAAGCATGGTAAGAACAGAGCTATAAATTATTTGAGTTCAGCATTATGTGAAATCCTTTTTAAGTATTAGTACTATTGATAAAGATGCTACTGATAGAATAATTTGTACAGATCAACACCGGTAAGCTTAATACAGCAGCACATATTTATATACAAGCAAGGCCAACAACCGAAATGGCACTGCAATGATTATTTCTGTTCAAAGTTCCAGTTGACTAGCTGTTTCTTTTCCAGGATATTTCATGTTTTTACGACAGCTGACACTATAGGTTATTGGGCGCTGTTCTGAGTTCAAATTGTTGTTCTATATACAATACTACTGGTTTTATTCTGAATTGCACAGTGTGTTTATTTTGTGCGTTGTTTTAGGCACTTTGTGCCATATGTAAGCCACCCCGAGTCCTTCGGGGAGATGGAGGCAGGGTACAAAAATAAAGATGATCTTCCTCCTCCTCCTCCTCCTCCTCCTCCTCCTCCTCCTCCTCCTCCTCCTCCTCCTCCTCCTCCTCCTCCTCCTCCTCTTCTTCTTCTTCTTCTTCTTCTTCTTCTTCTTCTTCTTCTTCTTCTTCTTCTTCCAGAAATTCCAAGATATTCTATAGACTACCTCCACCCTCTCCATGGTTAAAAACAAGTTAAAAACAAGGACAGCAATTTGATGGCTACACGAAAAAGCCCCACTCGAGAGTTTATTTAGAAAATATATTTTATTGTCATTGTGGGCTTTCAACCCATTTCTGACTTATGGTGACCTTAAGGTGAGTTTCTACAATTTGTAGAAAACCTGACCTCAAAACCAATCCCAATGAGGGAGACCGCAATGATATTTTCCTTAGTTTCAGGCAACTCTTCAATGAACTTACCGAAATGTTGTCACACCTCAGGGAAGGTCCAAACATTTAGTTACCATAATCTTTTCACAATGCCTTGAGAGAAACACAGACACATAATAGGCTTAGGAAACCCCAAGAGAGTTTTTTTTCCCTAGTATTATCTGATTTTATTCCTGGGAACATTTTCTCATTGAAATTACTGGTTCAGACCCCATCCTTGGGGTCTCAGTTGTACTGTGCCAACACCCTGGTCATTCCTTTGTCTGTCTAGCTGACACCAATTGTCCTGGTAGAAACAGAACCATTTCAACCCATTATCTCTTGCCCAGCCCCGTTCCTTTCTCCTCAGCAGATCAATAAACAAACACAAGCCTTTGAATAAACTGGTGGCAGTATATTATATTTTCCACTACAGTGAAGCCAATCAGGGATGATGATGGGCAGAAATCCTGAACCTATCAGGAAATGGAGCCTAGCTACCACCATTTTGGACCAATCAATAGTCAACATGGCAAAGTCATTCGTTTTGAATAGCTGTCAAATTGCTATAAACAAATCTGTATGTTTGCAATTACATGTATATCAGTCTTTGGAATGCAGACATCCTCTTTTGGCCAAAGGAAAATAAAGCCTCTCTTCTTTGCATTCATCCTGCCTGTGTCTTATTTGGTCCTTTGGGGAGCTTGACATGTTGGGCTTCCGAACCCAGTATTCTTGCAGAGCTGAATTCATTCAACATTATCCTGGGGATTTCTTGGCAAGATTAGTTTCAGAGCAGGCTTGCCTTTGCCTTCCTCCAAGGCTTAGAGTCTGTAACTGGCCTTCAGTTACTCAGTGGGTTTCCGTGACTGAGCAGGAATTTAAACCCTTGTTTCCCCTGTCATAATGGAAACTAGGGTTTGAAGTCTAACCTTCAAACCACTACACTACACTGGCTAGGGTGTTTATTGCATTGTCTTAATTTCAACTTGACTCTTCAATTACTATTAATACTTCAATTAATGTATGGCTTCAAGTTGCCTATGGACTTATGGAACCTTCACAAAAGTTATCAGTAACTCCACATTAGGTAAAGGTTTTCCCCTGACATTAAGTCTACTCATGTCCGACTCCGGCGATTGGTGCTCATCTCAATTTCTAAGCCAAAGAGCCAGTGTTTTCTGTAGACACTTCCTAGGTCATGAAGCTGGCATGACTGCATGGAGCGCCATTACCTTCCCGCAGAAGCGGTATCTATTGATCTACTCACATTTGCATGTTTTTGAACTGCTAGGTTGGCAGAAGCTGGGGCTAATAGCGGGAGCTCACTCCACTCCCTGGATTTGAACCTCCAGCCTTTCAGTCAGCAAGTTCAGCAGCTTGGTAGTTTAAGCTGCTGCACCATCGGGGGCTCCACATTACGCCACTTAAAAGATTTGTTGGTGTAACTACTATTTTATATTTTCAGCTCCAGACCGAATACGATCTTACAGATTTTAAAAGATGAATAGAAGCACAATAGCTGTGTTGGATCATATCAAAGCCCTACTTAGACAAGCATTATGTTTCCACAGTGGCCAACCAATTGGTTCTGGGAAGCCTTCAAGCAGAACATGAGCACAATCGCACTCTCTCCTCATGTGACTGGAATAGATGGCATACTTTCCAGGGGAAGTTGTTTGGGGAGGTGGGGGTTTGAAGTTGCTTTGCCAGTCTCTTGGGGCAAAAACAGCAGACTAGTGACATCAGAAAGATTGACATATTTTATTTTGCAAATTTTTAAAGAGAACACAACCCGCTTCATTAAAATGGCTTTTCTTTACATTCCATGTGTCTGATGGGCCCAGCAAAATTTATTCACTGTAAAATGTGCTCATCACTGAGATGCCACAAGATCCACAGAACCTTAAAATCACAGAATTGAAAGGGATCCCAATAATGATTTAGTCCATCACTCTCATTTTTACAGGTCGCAGGTTCAAATCCCGGGAGCAGAGTGAGCACCCGCTGTTGCTCCAGCTTCTGCCAACCTAGCAGTTCGAAAACATGCCAATGTGAGTAGATCAATAGGTACCACTCCAACAGGAAGGTAATGGCGCTCCATGCAGTCATGCCAGCCACATGACCTTGGAGGTGTCTATGGACAATGCCGGCTCTTCGGCTTAAAAATGGAGATGAGCACCAACCCCCCAGAGTCAGACATGACTGGACTTAACGTCAGGGGAAACCTTTACCTTACTTTATGTTCCCTAAATAACTTGAGAATGGCTTTCTAACCACAGTTATAAAAACCCCAGAGAAAGGCAGTCCACTACCTTCTGAATCAGACTAAATTGTTGTGCTATTTCTGTCAGGAAGTTTCCCAACATTTAGTTGGAATATCCATTCTCGTATTTGAATCCATTGATTTGAGTCCTATGCTGCCTCTGTCTTCATGTTTTAATATTTTTAAATCAATTGATCTTTCTGAAAATTGCATATATCCTTTTTATTTGTTCTTAGAAATAAGAAATCATACAGTCTTAGAAAGAGTGCAATTGTTTTTTTTAAAAAGAAATTTCTTGCCCTTATGACCCTCTCAAATATTAGTACTTCAGCAAGATCTCATCTTATCTCAGAAGCTAAACTGAGTCAGCCCTGGTTATTACTTTGATGGGGGACCACCAACAAATACCAGGTAGGCTATATTTCACAGGAAGAAACTGACAAAAGCACCTCTGAGTATTCCCTGTGAATCTATGATGAAAAATTTATGGGATTGCTATAACAAAATAGCAAAATAGCTATGTACTGCAGACTTTATTGTGGAAGGCATGGAAGTCTCATTGGTCCTGTGGGAAATCTTAGGAAGATGATCACTGCAATTTTGACAGGGCGGGAGGAGGGAGTCTACAATATTGGGAATAATAACAAAAAATGCTTCATAAAAGGTGTCACATGTAGCTAAGCCTTGTACTGTTTTTTACTCCCACACAGGATCTCAAACTGGATCAGGGATTAGGGCCCCATCTATACTGACCATTTAATGGAGTTTCAATCTGATGTTGAAGAAAATGGTTTCGTTATGTAGGAAATTCTGAAACCAGTTGGAAGAGTGGATGGTGATTACACAAATCCCCAAAAAGTGATGTACATTAAGGCTTTCTTTTCACTTTTCTTGGGGTTTATTTATTATTTATTTACAGTATTTATATTCCGCCCTTCTCACCCCGAAGGGCAGAATCACATTACACATATAAGGCAAACATTAAATGCCTTGACATAGAACAAAGACAAAGACAAACGCAAGCTCCGAGCTGGCCTCGAACTCATGGCCTCTAGGCTCTTGGTCAGAGTGATTGGTCTCAGCTGGCTACAGCTGGCTGCTCACCAGCTTGTGCCACAGCCCGGGTTTGTTGTCCAGGCGCTGCCATTTGAAGCTGTCTTCAAACTGCATTAAATGGTCAGTGCAGATGATGCCTGGGATTGTCAGGGTAAACATTGGAGAAGTCGTCTGTTATCTTTCATAGTTGCATAGAAGAGATATTACTTGTCACACAACAAGGTAACCAGTTGTAACACCCTCTACTGCACAATTATTAATGGTGTAGGAGTTCTCTTCCGTTTTCGCTCTGGCACTTCTTGAATATGGAGATTTAAACCCACCCACTTGTTAATTTCCTTTCCTAAAATCCCAGACCCTTCATAATAGCTATTAGCAGAGGGCGCCGTAAAAATCTAAACTTTATTGGTACCTATGGACTCTTATTCGTCCTCCACATTGGCAGGGGCATCTTTATAGAAATAAAAACAATTGGAGGGAATTAAACCTCTCCTACCTGCACAGAGCCAGATTACTGTATATACTCGAGAATAAGCCTAGTTTTTCAGCCCTTTTTTTAAGACTGAAAAAGCCCCCCTCGGCTTATACTCGGGTGTGGGTCCTGGTTGGCTTATATTTGAGTTAGCTTATACTCGAGAATATAGAGTAATTTATTATTTTTCTCTATTATTATTGGTATTATTACATTTATTATTTTTTCTCTATTATTGTTGCTACTATTACATTTATTTTACTCTATTGTATTATTATTATTATTATTAATACATTTATTATTTCACTCTGATCTTATTATTGTTGTTATTATCGCATGTATTATTTTATTCTATTTATTATTATATGTATTATTTTCCTGTATTTATTATTATTATTATTATTATTATTATTATTATTATTATTATTACATGTATTATTTTACTCTATTATTATTAAAAGGATACATAAGCACATTTACATTGAAGAAGATGAGAATAATGATTGGATCAGAGCTGGACAGTCTTATCTTAAATTTGAGCTTGATGTAAATATTCAAAAACATTTAACCTACTGAGGCCTCAATTCATGTAATTTTATTGGTATCTATTTTTATTTCTGAAATTTACCACCCTCGGCTTATACTGGAGTCAATGTTTTCCCAGGTTTTTTTTGGTAAAATTAGGTGCCTCGGCTTATATTCGGGTCAGCTTATACTTGAGTATATACGGTATATGGACAAGCTGAACATGTGATCCTACTTCTGGAGCAGAAAGGATATTGCCTACCTAACTACATTTCTTTCAGCCGACAGGTGCTCAAGATATACATAGATCTTAAACGGAAGTAAGCTTGGTAACAAATTCAATTTACTGGTACTGACCCCAACCTCGACCCCACCAGCCTCAGTGGACAACAACAACAGCAACAACAACAACCACAGCAACAACAATTTTATTTCTTTCCTGCCTCTTCTCATGGCTCGAGGTGGGTTACAACATCGCTAAAACACACAATTATTAAAACATTCTGTAAAATGCACATACTAAAACATGTTTCTACAAAATACATATTAAAATGCATAGAACAAAGATTGAACATAAGACACAAGTTTAAAATTTGTGATCAATACTGGCTGGGTAGGTTTGCAGGAAGAGATATATCTTCAGTTATGTTATCTAGTTGATCTAGCTGTCAGAGCTCTTCCGTTAGTCTTTATTGGCTAGTTTCTTGGGAGGTTTTCTTTCCTGAAAGGAAGCTTCATTTACCTCAAAACCTCTGAGGATGCCTGCCATAGATGTGGGCGAAATGTCAGGAGAAAATGCTTCTGGAACATGGCCATACAGCCCGTAAACACCCAACAACCCTATGATTCTGGACATGAAAGCCTTTGACAACACATTGAAGCCTCATTTAAATCTACTATGTATTTTATGCAGTGAACTTCAACCAACCAACCCAGTGATAAATAAACTAAAGTGGCTACATAATCAATACTCCAAGTAGGTTATTTGGAAGATGATTAACAGAAATAAGTAAAAGGTGGCTTCCTATTAGTCCTCACTTATATTATTAAGTGGTAGAATATGACTGTTGTATTAACCATGGGATGCCATTTATAATCCCTTTCCTATATTTCAGTATTCAAATTATATACTCGGTATCAGTGTGATTCACCTTATGTATTATATTTCTTCAGGAGAGAAAGAATGGCTTTGCCTTGATTATATTTCTCTCCTGTTCATCTGCTGCCTGAAGACTTCATTACAATATTTTTCCCACATGGATTTGCAAAATACTGTTGGAAGAGGGATAATACATGTAGTTATAAAATGCTGAGCTCAACTGCTCAACAGTTATTGTTAACTTCCTCTTATTTTATGCTCCCCTACTTGTGGAACAGTAGGACATTTTGTCTTTAAAAGATTCCATTGCCTAATAAGAAATAAAACAAACACATTCCTTTTTAAATATCGGTTCTTCAAAAATAATGTAACAACTCCCTTACAGGCAGCCCTTGGCAAGGAGCCCCCAGTGGCACAATGGGTTAACTCTTGTGCCAGCAGGACTGCTGATGTGATGATTGGGTTGCTCACCTGAAGGCTGCTGGTTCAAATCCAGATGGAGCTCCCTCTGTCAGCTCCAGCTCTCCATGTGGGGACATGAGAGAAGCTTCTCACAAGGATGGTAAAACATCAAAACATCTGGGTGTCCCCTGGGCAACATCCTTGCAGATGGCCAATTCTTTCACACCAGAAACAACTTGCAGTTTCTCAAGTCGCTCCTGACATGAAAAAAAAAGCCTTTGCCCAGCCAACTCTAAAAATAAATGATGATTTCTAAACTATGGGTGACTGTTTTTAAAAAATGCAACACACTGGTCAAGACTCTGCTCAATAGTGTCTCTGCAAATGACTCACCTGGCTTAGAATCATAGAATCATAGAATAGTAGAGTTGGAAGAGACCTCATGGGCCATCCAGTCCAACCCCCCGCTAAGAAGCAGGAAATCGCATTCAAAGCACCCCCGACAGATGGCCATCCAGCCTCTGCTTATTTCTTTCAGGCTGCATTCCCATTTACAACCTCAGTTTGGGATGCAAAGGTGCACTCCCATGTTGATACAGTGGCTGGATATCCTTGGGCATCATCTAACTATCATTTTGCAATGGAAGCAATGTTGACCTGTGCATTTCACTGAAAAAAATCCAGTCGCACTATCTTCTCATCCTTCTTGTCACTATGTTTTGTAGCCTCTACAAGATGATATAACTTGCCCAGAGCTTGGAAAAGTAAATGTTTGGACTATAACTATCACAGTTCTGGAACCTACACAGACATTAACCATACTAGCTGATGGATTCTGGGAGTTGAGGTCTTGAAAATATATCTTTCTCATGCTATAAACCTGCTCCCCAAGTTCTAGGAGCATTAACTGACTTTCAGTTGTCATGAAGCAATCAGGTTATATGTATATGTCTCCAAGTTGCCTGTTGACTTATGATGACCTTAAAAATTTATAAGAAAAAATGGGTTCCCAAGGGCTTGAACTAACAAGTGTCCACTAATGGAATAATAACAATGTATTAAATATCATTAAACATTGTATTATGTACAATAAATGAATATAAATTCCAGATAAATTGTTACAAATGACAATCAAACTGTTGCATTCACAGTATGATGAATGGTAGTTGCATTCATAGTGTAGTAAACTTTCCTGTTTATTTTCTTGTTTCTTCATGTATCAAGAGAACAACTTGTAAGCCACTATATGTTCCCAATAGGTTCCACGATAGATGTGAGTTTTTTAAAAGTGAAATACGCAAGGCGCAAATGCAAACAGTGCCAACAAAGAAAAAAAATATGGCACGTGCGAAGAAGCCAGAATGGATGTCCAAAGAACTTCTAACTGAGCTAAAACTCAAAAGTGACATGCACAAGAAGTGGAAAAGGGGAGAAACCACCAAAGAAGAATTCAAACATATAGCCAACTCCTGTAGGGAAAAGGTTCGCAAGGCTAAAGTGCAAAACGGGCTCAGGCCTGCCAGGGACATTAAAAACAACAAAAAAGGCTTTTTTGCTTACGTTGGTAGAAACAGGAAGAAAAAGGAGGCGATAGGGCCTCTGCGAGGAGAAGATGGGGTGATGGCGACAGGGGACAGGGAAAAGGCAGAACTGCTTAATGCCTTCTTTGCCTCGGTCTTCTCACAAAAAGAAAGCCATCTTCAACCTCAGCAACATGAAATGGACGAAGGATTTGGGGAAATCCAACCCCAAATAGGGAAACAAGTTGTCCAGGAACACCTGGCCACTCTAAACGAATTCAAGTCGCCAGGGCCACATCAACTACATCCAAGAGTACTGAAGGAACTAGCAGAAGTTATTTCAGAACCACTGGCAATCATATTTGAGAGTTCTTGGAGAACGGGAGAAGTCCCAGCAGATTGGAGGAGGGCAAATGTGGTCCCTATCTTCAAGAAGGGAAAAAAGAACGACCCAAACAATTACCGTCCGGTCAGCCTCACGTCGATACCAGGCAAGATTCTGGAAAAGATCATTAAGGAAGTGGTCTGCAAACACTTAGAAACAGATGCAGTCATTGCTAATAGTCAACACGGATTTACCAAAAACAAGTCATGCCAGACTAATCTGATCTCTTTTTTCGACAGAGTTACGAGTTGGGTCGATACAGGGAATGCCGTGGATGTAGCGTACCTGGATTTCAGTAAGGCCTTCGACAAAGTCCCTCACAACCTTCTGACAAACAAACTAGTAAAATGTGGGCTAGACAAAACTACAGTTAGGTGGATCTGTAATTGGCTAAGCGAACGAACCCAAAGGGTGCTCACCAATGCGTCATCTTCATCTTGGAAAGAAGTCACGAGTGGAGTGCCGCAGGGTTCTGTCCTGGGCCCGGTTCTGTTCAACATCTTTATTAACAACTTAGACGAAGGGTTAGAAGGCACGATCATCAAGTTTGCAGACGACACCAAACTGGGAGGGATAGCTAACACTCCAGAAGAAAGGAGCAGAATTCAAAACGATCTTGACAGACTAGAGAGATGGGCCGAAACTAACAAAATGAAGTTCAACAAGGACAAATGCAAGATACTTCACTTCGGCAGAAAAAATGGAAATCAAAGATACAGAATGGGGGACGCCTGGCTAGACAGCAGTACGTGTGAAAAAGATCTTGGAGTCCTTGTGGACAACAAGTTAAACATGAGCCAGCAATGTGATGCGGCTGCTAAGAAAGCCAATGGGATTCTGTCCTGCATCAATAGGGGAATAGCGTCTAAATCCAGGGAAGTCATGCTCCCCCTCTATTCTGCCTTGGTCAGACCACACCTGGAATACTGCGTCCAGTTCTGGTCACCACAGTTGAAGGGAGATGTTGACAAGCTGGAAAGCGTCCAGAGGAGGGCAACTAAAATGATCAAAGGTCTGGAGAACAAGCCCTATGAGGAGAGGCTTAAAGAACTGGGCATGTTTAGCCTGCAGAAGAGAAGGCTGAGAGGAGACATGATAGCCATGTATAAATACGTGAAGGGAAGTCATAGGGAGGAGGGAGCAAGCTTGTTTTCTGCTGCCCTGCAGAGTAGGACACGGAACAATGGCTTCAAACTACAGGAAAGGAGATTCCACCTGAACATTAGGAAGAACTTCCTCACTGTGAGAGCTGTTCGGCAGTGGAACTCTCTCCCCCGGACTGTGGTTGAGGCTCCTTCTTTGGAGGTTTTTAAACAGAGGCTGGATGGCCATCTGTCGGGGGTGCTTTGAATGCGATTTCCTGCTTCTTGGCAGGGGGTTGGACTGGATGGCCCATGAAGTCTCTTCCAACTCTACTATTCTATGATTCTATATCTATGAAAGACTTTAGAGTTCATTGAGTACATTATTGAATTGTTTGAACTAAATAACAAAAGTAAGTAGTATGTATTAATAGTTGTCAATTTAACTCAGCCAGTAAACCCTTTGTACAGTTGTATTAATGTTACCCAATACTTGCAGACCCTACCACCAGACGAAGACTATAGGTAGTAGAAACTGGTTGTGGATCAGGGGTCTACTCATCTTTTATGAAGAAATAAGAAAATAAACAATAAAGTTTACTACACTGTGAATGCAACTACCATTCATCATACTGTGAATGCAACAGTTTGTCATTTGTAACCATTTATTTGAAATTTATATTTATTTATTGTGCATAATACAATGTTTAATGATATTTAATGCATTGTTATTATTCCATTAGTGGACCTTAAAAATTTCACAGGGCATTCTTGGGCAACAGATTGTTCAGTGGGATCATACCATTCAATGTTGGCAGGAACATGCCCAATTACTCTTCTGATACTTTAACATTTCATTATTTTATATGATTTCCCAGTTTCTTCCTCTTTCTCTAAAATCAAAGAACACAAAAAGCACTGCAGACTATTTCAGCCAGAAAAATCAGCAATAGCAGAACACATGATAAACCTGTGAATATTTGTAAAAGAGGCACCATGATGTGGTGAGTTAACTGGAAAGGGAATGTGTCGACAACTGATTGGGTGAGCCAGTCAGGAGCGAGAATTCCGATTGGCTGCTGCCTCTAGCTTGGTGTTGAGGTAAAGTGTTCTAATTGCCATTTTCATCTCGGAGAGGGATGAGAAGATGCTTGATTTGATCAGGGAGGAAATGACTGCCATACTCTCTGAAGCCTAGTTATTTATAAGGCAAATGAGGCATATTTAAAGGGACTGTTTATTCCCATGTTCTCTGTGTGAATTTAGAAAGACAGTTATATATATTGTTGCCCTGTTTGAACTTTTGAACTGAAGTTAAGATACTGTTACTTGTTGCACAAGCCTGTGTGACATTTTATTATACTGCAGGGTTTATCTTGATTCAGAAACTTTGGTAAAACTTCTATTTATTTATTTCTACAGGCATCAACAAAACCAACCTGGACACAGCATATTATTTAAGAACACAGACATTCTGGACTACTCTGACAACCGCTATGATACACAGAGAAGCCATTGAAATCCACAAGTACATGGACAATTTCAACAGAAAGGAAAAAACTAGGAAAATGAATAAAATTTAACTATCAGTATTCAAAAACACCAGGAGGGCTCCAGGCAGCAAGCAATCATGGACTAGTGAACACCACCTAGACAAAGGATGTGTCTAGGCAGTCAACAATTCAAAGGGAAGAAAGGCCAGGCTACTTCTAGACAGAAGCCCTCACTAACTGATTATACAGTCTTCATGGTTGGTTACTCACAAGCTAATGGGTGGATCCCACTCAACACTTGCAAATCAAGATTGCTAATTGCACCCTTTACACTTGGTTAACAGACAATGGTTCTTTCTCCCACCCTGGACACTCTACAGGTAATTATACTCCACTTGCTTTCTTTACTGTCAGATCCTCTGATGATGCCAGCCACAGATGCAGGTGAAATGTCAGGGAAAAAATGCTGCTAGAACACAGCCATACAGCCCGAAAACCACACAACACCCCAGTGATTCTGGCAGGGAAAGACTTCGACAATACGTTCTTGATTTCATTAGGCTTTGATTTTGCGCATATACTCAAAATCTGAGTATGTATCTCACATGGATATGGAGCCATACTATATTGAAATACACTATTGGCTATTTGGATAACACATCAGACAATACATCGGACCCTATTGTCAGACAGAGGAACTTTGTGGGTGGAGAACAATGTCAAGGGGGATAAAACTAGAAAGATTCAGGAGAAACACTTCTGCCCTGAGAAATCTGTGTTGAAATACTCTTCTAGAGTCTGTCTTATTGACTTCTTTATGTCAGACTGAAGAGTTTGACACTTGTATTTCACCTCCTGTATTAAACTGTCTTCAGCCAGTCATGTTCAAGAGACACCACCAGTTTATAACCCTGATTAACGGGATTCCAAACAACAGTTGTTTAAAATGGCCACTGTTTTCTGTTCAGTGGCTTTCTGTTTAGTCTAAGAGTAACTGGCTTCATTGCTGGGTAATGCCCGAAGGAATCATTTATCTCCGCCCAGCCTGACTAAGGGAGAAGCGTGGTGGTGGCTGTCATTATACAGCAGGCAAATGAGATCATTTTTCGAGATACAAAGCTCGCACTGTACCTTAAAGTGGAGGATGGTAGGAGGAACAGAGATGTCAATTTTATATGACCTCTTTTAGAGTCTAGAGCAATGTAGAATAAATTAACAACTTGAATACAAGAGCTGGGTTACATGTTTTATCACCCATGATAAAGCAGTTTTGAATATGTGCAGTTCAGTGGATCAAAGCCAACAAATGGATATGTCTGTAAGCAAAATGAGGGCAGGAAACAGATACTTTCCATGATATTAAAGAGCACTCACCCTGTGGCCAAATGTCAGAAGGGTGGTAGGGTAGAATTCATATTTTTATATAAACCTAATTTCAATTGGTAGTTCCAGAAGGATATCATCTTTCCCCAGCTTGAAAGTCAAGATGGTTTACAACAATAAAAACAAGTACATAAAAGGTAAAAAGTAATTAAATACAATTGAAAACCACGACCTATTAAAAGCAAAAAATTAAAAGAACAAACCAAAGCAAAGAAATAGAGTGCATTATACAAGGGCCATTTCTTCCTAAAACTCAATTATCACTGGAATAAAAAGATGTTGGGAAAGATAGTAAGGAGGATGCAAGTCTAACCTTTTTGATAAGGCAGTTCCAGCGCATAGCAACTGTTGTGACTGCGCCTTCGGGGATTATGGTTGATGGGGATGGAATTCGAAGAGGAAGAAAAAACCCTCGTGATGAGGGTTCACTGGAGGAGTTGCGCAGGAAGCGACTTAGAGAGCTATATGGGGGATCTTCTGAGGAAGATTCAGATGGGGAGATGGATGCTGAGGAACAGGTGGTGGCTGGGGAAGCGGGCACTGAATGGGCACAGCCACCGGAGATGTCTGGGGATTTGGGGTCTATGGATACTTCTGAACCTGGGGTTTCTGCAGGAGCTGATCCCAATTGGGATGCTTGGAGAAGGGAGGATGGTTCTTTAAGTGTTCATGGGGCTAAGTGTGGGCAGGATGATTGGGACTCCGACGAATTGCTAGGTACTCCAGATCCACGAGCTCTACTGTGTGGAGCTCAGACTCTGAGTAGATTTGGGACACCTGGTGTTTGGGTGTGAGTGTTTGGTCACCCAGGAGGAAGGGGAATAAAATGGGAATGTTTGGCCACTGCACTTTGCGTGTGGCAAGGTGTTGCTGAGGCGCCATTGGGATCTCTGTGTTTCCATGAAGACTGGACTTGGACTATGATTTGAATCTGCTGTTATCACCTAGCTTGGCTCTCGCTGTGTCTTATCGTGGACCTGTTTTGGATGACTGCACCCTCTTCAGACCTTGGATCGGAATTTGACCTTGCTACTGCCTTCGCCCTGTGATTGATGACTACTATCGGCTTTTGACTCCTGGCTTGCTCTTTGGACACCGCTGTTATCTCCTGACCTGACCTTGGAATCCCGGACGACGTCTTTTCACCATCCTTTTGGAGCCTTCGGCTTTATCCACATTGTGGAAGCAGTCTACTGCATTCTTAGTTTGTTTGTTTGTTTCCTGACCAATTTGGTGTTTTCTTTTGGGAACTGTTCCTTTGAAAACTACAGAGCCGGCTAGCAGGGCTTGGACTCAGAAAGTGCAGTTTGCACTAAGTTTGTTTAGCTTTGTTTTTACCTGCTTGTGTTGCTGAATTACATTTTTGTTTGAACTGCTCTTGAAGCACTGATAGTGAAGTGTTTCAAGGTTTTTTCTGTGTTAACATTACTTTTTGGCTTATCTGCTGAATAAACACTATTTTTGTTCACTAATTGGCGTCTGACTCTTGACAGCAACAGCCACCAAGAAGGTCCTCGACTGTGTTCTCACCAGAAATATTTGCAAGATTTGTTGCACCTTAGCACTGGAAAACCCTTTCACCCAGCACCACACCAGAGTCCAGAGATCCAATAATGAAATGTTTATTGAAGAAAGTATATAAAAAGGTAAAGAGGGAAAAACCAAAACATACAGTCAGGATATAAAATGCAATATACAACAGAAGCCAGAGTTCAGTGGCAGTAATCCAAAAATGCCATGTTACACACCAAAACCAAGGAATTTAAAATTACAGAGTTAATCCAAAGGTATATTCATGAACATGAAAGCAAAAACCTCTCCAAGGTAAATTCTCCAAAGGTACATAGACATAAACAGGAACATGAAACAGGAATCTTGAGAATACAGGAACTATGAACTTGGAAGCATGAACAGGAGATTGATTTCCATTAGCAACATTGTCTCCTCTGAAAAGCCTGAAGCCCAACCACTTAATTTAAGCCTGTCCAGGCACCCATGACATCATGTCTAACACATCTGGACTTCAAGTCTTATCTCGAATTCTCTGAGAATATCTAGTTTTCCTGATTTTCACACCCTGCGTTTTCAGGTCTAATCTACACTTCCTTGAAACCTCTTCATCTTCCCAAGGCCTTTTCTCAAGGGAACTGGTACTTTAATTTTCCTCTGTTGCCTGGGAACAAGCTGAGGAATTCAAAACATCAGCGTCGTCTGTCTGCAATTCCCCCTGAACACTCACAGACTCCTCACTTGGAAGCCCATCATCCCCCTCATCCAAAAAATCCTCTGATGCTTGCCAGACTACAACAAAGTTGCTGGGACAGATAGATGGGCCTCTCCAGAAGATCTCAAAAAACTAGCAGTTTGTATGGGATAATACAAATACCTCAGCTTTGTCTGGATTAAGTTTCATCCTCATTCGGTATACTGGTTCCTGAAACTGAAGTGCAATAGTGCGACAGAGTGGGATGTCAACTGTATGTGTACAATCTGAGGACAGCTGCTTCTGGTGGCTTTAAATGTGGATTAAATAGCATGGGCAACAAAACTCAGCCCTGAGGAATCCAACAAATTGACAGTGAAGGGATCAAACAAAAGTATTCTGACAGTGAAAGAAACAGTCATTCTGAGTCCAATCCCAACTAGGCAGCCCAAAAGGATATATTAGAAATTGGGGGTCCATTCGCACTACCCAATTATAGTTCTGTATCCCACCTTAATTTCCATGGCAACATCTCTTGGAATCCTAGAACTGGAAGTCTAGTGAGGGGCATTTAGAATTATCAGCCAAAGAGCTCTAGTCACTCACCAAATTATAACCTCCAGGATTCCTTAGGGTGGTGTCACGGCATTTATATAATGCTAAATATCTGCATTGTGAATGGACCCTGCTCCTACAATTGCTTCCCTTAGACATGATGGAAATCTTCTTTGCTTTATGAAGGTTCCGGCCACTTCATCTACACACTCAGAAAGTCCTTCTTTTCTTTTTTATAAAAATAATAAACCATCAAGGACACCAAGGACAAATTGAGAAGTATCTCCTATCATAGAACAAACAGGGACAAAAGTTTCATTCAGGTCTGTGACACAGAAGAATTTGTCTACAAAATCGCAAGCAAACTATTCACAGTGAGCTGTCAAGGTGATAAAAACACACATGAACACATGATATTTGAGAGCTATGTAAGAAGAATATTATAAAGGAGGGAATAATATCTATCACTGATTCTACAAAGAAATATTTTCATTTCAGATGGGTCATATTTAAAATGATCAGTTTCCCAAGTACTTGCTTACTGAAATGGAGGACAATGCTGAATATTTTTCCACCCGGTTGCCATCTTCATGACATTGACAAATTAAATAATGGTAGTTTTAATCTTAGACACGAACAGGCTAGTACAGTGGAACACTGTGTTCAACACATGCTGTCACTATGGAAATTTTTAGAAGCTCTCTTCAAAAGTGGGGAAAAACCTATACATGAAGGCAACTGTTTTGAATCTAAAAGTATAGGCTTCTCTACAGTGCGTGTATCTGCCTTTAACTTGCTTGTCGACTTCTGGCGACCCCACAGATTTCATAGGGTTTTGTTAGACAAGGAATACCCAGAAGTGATTTTGCCAGTTCCTTCATCTGAAAGTGTGGTGTAGTGGCTTGAACACTGGATTGCAACTCTGGAGACCAGGGTTCAAATCCCCACTTAGCCATGGAAACGAACAAACAAAGTAAAGAGGACGATGTAGAACAAAGCAAATTTAGATTCCACCAGAATATTAGGAAGAACTTTCTGACAGTAAGAGTTGTTTGACAGTGAACTTCACTGTTTTGAAGTGTGTTGGAGTCTTCTTCTTTGGAGGTTTCTAAATAGAAGTTGGATGGCCATCCATCAGAAGTGCTTTGATTTTATGTTTCTGAACAACATTCAAGTACTAACCAGGGTTGTCCCTACTTAGCTTCCAAGATCAGATGGGATTTGGTGGCTTTCCACCTATATTACTGTTTAATCATAATCTATTTCATCTTGGTGTTTTTTGCCCTCAGTTTGCTCACACATATTTAGAAACTTATGGTCCAGGACTTTTGGCATCAATGAGAATCATATTTCTTCAAAGAAAATTTAATTTAGGGTATGACTACATTATTATACTGTAACCATAACAAAGATCCGGTGGTGGTGTCTTCTTTGCAGTGTTCTCAGGTAAGGCTGGTTGTGTATATGTACCTTCAAGTCACCTATTATTATGTTAACCCTGATAATTTCATAGTGTTTCCTTAGACAATGAATATTCCAAGGTGGTTTTGCCAGCTCCTTCCGCTGAAATGTACTGTACAGTAACACGTATTTGTGGTGGTCTCCCAACCAGGACTGATCCTTCTTAGCTTTTAAGATCAGGTGGAATCTGGTGCCAATGCCACTTTTCAAGAAGCCTCAAATATCTATTCTCGGTTATCTAGAAAAGTTAGGTAATTTATTTGATAATATTCATACAGATGGGATGAACTATTATTCATCGAGCTATTAAAGGTCACTCTACTTTAATTAGTTAAGGTGTTAGTGTTAAGTACCAAAGGGATTTAGCATTGCCCAGCTGTTTGTCCTGAGGGTATCCTAGACTACAACTCATAGAATACCTGCTTTCAGTATATAAACACTGTTATCTAAAATATCTAAGGAGCAACAAAGTGGGGGAGATTATGCCAAATCTGGGGAAGAAGTTACATTTGAGGAAGTTTCACTGGGAGCCACTATGTATAATGGTTTGAATGTTGGGCTAAGACACCTGGACTCTGAGTTTCAGATCCATAGAAATTCATTTGGACAAGTCATACTTTCTCAGCCTAAGAGGTCAATCTAATCAATTTTCAACATTTTAGAAAAGATAGCTAGAATACCCTGTCACGGTCTACATCAGTGGTTCTCAACCTTCCTAATGCCGCAAGCCCTTAATACAGTTCGTCATGTTGTAGTGGCCCCCACCCATAAAATTATTTTTGTTGCTACTTCATAACTGTAATTTTGCTACTGCTATTAATCGTAATGTAAATATCTGATATGCAGGATGTATTTTCATTCACTGGACAAAATTTAGCACAAATACCGGATACGCCCAAATTAAAATACTGGTGGGGTTGTGGGGGGGGTGGGGGGGGTGTGGATTGATTTTGTCATTTGGAGTTGTAGTTGCTAGGATTCATAGCTCACCTATAATTAAAGAGCATTCTGAACTTCACTAACGATGGAGTTGAACCAAACTTGGCACACAGAACTCTCATGACCAACAGAAAATTCTGGAAGGGTTTAGTAGTCATTGACCTTGGGTTTTGGAGTTGTAGTTCACCTACATCCAGAGAGCATTGTGGACTCAAACAGTGATGGATCTGGGCTGCTCTGAGTTTTCCCAGCTGTCTGGTCATATTCCAGAAGCATTCTCTCCTGATGTTTCACCCACATCTATGGCAGGCATCCTCAGAGGTTGTGAGGTCTGTTGGAAACTAGACATGTGAGGTTTATACATGTGTGGATTTTCCAGAGTGGGAAATTGTCTGCTTGAGGCAAGTGTGGATGTTGCCATTGGCCACCTTGATAAGCACTGAATGGCCTTGCAGCTTCAAAGCCTGCTGTTTCCTGCCTGGGGGAATCCTTTGTTGGGAGATGTTACTGACCCCGATTGT